>NC_051176.1:172140932-172440932 GCF_013339695.2 Rhipicephalus sanguineus
ACAACGCAGCGTACGCGTGATATAAGTATAGTGCACGGTAAAATAGCCACACCAGATGGCTTTCGCCTTCGTGTCGTCTTAGGCCAGGGGTCTCAAACACTCGGCCCGCGAGCCTCTTGCTTGCGGCCCGCGGCGCGCGCATGACTGTCTTCGCCCCCACGTTTTTTTTTTTTTTATTGCGATAGAAATTATATGGACACTCTCGGCTGGTTTTTGCCGTCGCCGTCTGTCGACGCCATCATGTCCCGGATATGAATATGTATGTATATATAAATAAAAGCCGCAAAGAAAAATAAGTCGGAAGAAAAATATTTTCGAAGCGCAACTCCGGGATTCGAACCTTCGACCCCTCGCTCCGCAGCGCGCTGCCTTAAACAACTCGGCCACGCGCTTCTTTTTCTTTTCTTTATTGCCGGTCTCGGCCACGCGCCTCCGGCTGTGTAGCATAACAACGGCGAGCTATTTATATACACCATTTAACGCTAACGGCACGCAGAGCTCGGAGGTGCTTCAGTATGTGTAGTATCACCCGCGAGATTGCCCGAAGGGCGCGCTTAAAGCAACGCTCCTACATTTTTCTTCAGACACGCACTAAAAGGTGGCCCCTTTCTGTAGCCACTGACGATGTGGAACGCCGAGTAAACGATGCGTCTAACGCCACCGCGCGGCAGGAGACGCGGAGGGGTCACTCCACGCGCCGCAGTTTGAAAGAAAAAGAAGGATAAGAGCGTTGGGTTGTAGCGCGCTGCTCAAACACGAAGAAGTAACAACCGCAACAATTAGTTCGCGCTCGTCCTGTGTGTACATTACCTATGCGTTCTTCTCGAGTGTCCTTCCTTGTCTTTGAGCAGTGCGCTGCAAGTGTCGAGCTGTGACCGTTGTTAGTTCGTGGTCGTCCTGTGTGTGTTCTTTTCGCCAGTCCTTTGCGCTCGAGCGGCGCGTTGCAAGCACTGAGCTGCTTGCCGTTCTTCGTGTGACATTCTAATTTGTTGCTATCGCATTCCTTGCTTCGCCGTTGCGGCGAAACTGTGACTTTTTATTTTCCTAATAAGTATGTTCGTTAGTTACACGGGGACGACTGGTCTAAAGCATTGTATTCGTGGTCACCATGTGTTGAAACATAACCGTGAAACAAAAGCTATATTTCAGAATCGGCGTCCAGATTTTAGTCATCTTGGAAATCGGTATCGACATGTTGTTGGGATCCTGGTACCAAATCTCCTTGAGAAATGACCCGCATATGAGATATGGGAAATGTTTTCTCAAAAACTTCTTTCAAATGGCAACGTTTGCTGACACTTTGTACCCCCCCCCCCCCTCGCTTTTACCTTCTTCACTGCCCCGGCCCTTGCGGGACTGAATTACGTGAACGCGGCCCGCTGGCTGAGGTGAGCTCGAGACCTCTGTGTTAGGCGAATGCATAAGGGACGCTGCGAGTTTGTATTCCATTAATATAACAACTACATTCTGGGGTCTTTATTCCCTCCCCTGCAGTGTAGCACGTATAGAAATGTAAGCAAGCGTAAACACTATGTTTTTCAATGAAGAGCTCCGTTTGCTCGATCTACCGCGTGGTGTACATTATAGTTCTCCTTGAAATTTACTGTAGTGCTTCAACGCTGTATCTATCTATGCATATTTTATTTCAGAATACCTTATAGGCCCCATTCGGAGCATTGTTTAAGGGGGACATCGAAGAAAGAACGAATGCTGTGTTAATACTACGCTTTTCAAGCGTCAACAGGGCTCGCCTAGATAATCCGATCTGCGCACACAAACGTACCACGCGGCAGGCCTTAGGGCTGGGGGTTCGCCCCCCCCCCCCCCCGAAATTGTGATGAAGGGGGTGTTTTACCGAAAATAAATAGTGAAAATAGGTGTTTTTCTAAAATAGTCAAGGCCTTCAGCAAGTGACCCCCGCCCCCATCCCGAAAAAAAATTCCTGGCTACGGGCCTGCGACGCGTTGTCAACGGTAACGGTAGAAGACGCTATGCGAAGCGTTCTCCTTACTACACCTCAAGGTTCGCACTGTGAGTGGATAATCTGCGGGAGTGGCATAATAATTGCGTGACACAAGAATCAATGCACCTGCTAGCTTCGGTGGTGGGCTGCTTGCGCTGATGACCGAGAGTGTTTCAGCGCTTTTCCCCCTCGTCGTAGCAGCCCGTTCTTTAATCGATGACCGTTCTATACCACTATATGTGAAATACAGCCTTTGTTCTTTATCTTAACTGTACCGGTCACTTCATATCGCACAACACTTTTGTCTCCTTCGAGGCAAAAATATCGTAGGACGACGTGAAGCGAAGGAGTTGATCTCTGCTCTCTTTTATTAACACGTGAACACTCTTTAAGTGGGTCTATAGAGAAAGGAGTGTGTGGATGTTCGTGTGACAGCGTAACAAGCAACAGACGGTGCAGAAGGAAAGTAGGCCGCTGCAGTTTCCGCAAGACCGGCGTCCTGTCCTTTACTGGCACACTGTCAGCACTGGTTAGCACTGGTCAATGTTCGCTGAGCTTCGCCGAATGTCAGCTAATGTCAGTTAGCTTTGGCCAGTGTTGTAGGCATTACCGAATAAAGGTAAACACGTTCCACGCTACGCAAAAAAAAGAAAAAAAAGGGGGAACGCGTTACTGCCTACGTTACTACAGACAAGAAAAAGGAAAAAAAAAAGAAGGAAAAAGTAACGCACATTACATCTGCCATTACTCCATGGTCAGAATTTTTTTAGTGTGTCTTCGCTGCAGGAACCTTAAAGGGCCCTTCACCACCCGGAGTTCAAAAACGAGAGAGTGGTTTCTTTCTCGCCTTCACTACCCTTCCTTCAGGTGGTATCTCCTCCTCGCCACTTATTTCCTAAAAGCACTTGTACAATACCAGCACTAAGCGTGGAGCCTATCAGGATTTCGCGCTTGTCGGCTACACGCTGTTATCTACGCTTGCGCAGTCGCAAAACACACAAAATGAAGTGAATTAAATCCATTGATCGCGCACGATAGTCATGCGAGACAAGGAATAACAGGTGGGCGGCACTGCATGGCAAAGGAGTGTAGAACACAATTCACGACTAATATTTCGCGTATATGGACCAAAATCGAGAGTAGGTACCGTAACGACGTCCCGTGAATTACTCTGTTCTTGCGTCACGGAGTGCGCCAGAAAGACGAGAAACGCCATGAGAGAATAACGCGCTCGTTTTTTTTTTGTATTTGCAGAAACTGGTTAGGGGCCCTCTAAGAATTTTATGAGGCTCATACCTATATTTGACAAACTTCTAGCCCAAGTGATTTCAGAGCACTGTCTTGAAAAGCGCGTAGTACACGCTGATAAATACAAGGGCATTGCACTCGAGGACAACGGCTGCACTCGTGCAATGACGAACATATGCCCTCACCCCGAATGTTTTCGCACGTCGGGATGACGGGCAGAAGTGTTGTGCAGTGTCGCGACACGGCGGTCAAAACAAACCAGCTGCTCTGTCATTTTCAGCTACTCAGCAAACCGAAACGCTTAAAAGAGAAAATTAAATATAACTTCAAGGCCTCAGTGTCGCGCAGAAATAGCGAACTTCATGGCGCAAACAGGCCTGAATTTGTTCGCGGGTGTAGGTGTGTACACTCATTCCATCTGCCGAACGCAAGATATGCTATGTGACATCTCTGGCCGACCGCGCCGCATCTGACGAACGACGGCTAAAATGCCGCGCGTGCCCCGAAGCAGTCGGCTTGATTGGCAGGACTTGGCGCCAGCAGTTTGTGTTACGCACGAACGAGTGATGTGGAGATGTGCTATTCGAAGCAGCGTACTGCTCGAGGAAAGTGCCGCCCCGAAAGACAAACGAGTAGGATAGCCTTCCTTGCTCGAGTGACTTCATGACGCCATTATCCCCGTGTATTCTATTGCCCCTCTCCCCCCATCTGTTTTCCCATGGTCATACCCGTACTACGTATACACGTGAAGCAGGCGGAAGGCTCAGCCAAACTCAGGCATGGACTCGCTCTTTAAGCGAAACGAGCGGCGGACATCGGCTGCAATCTCCTAACCACTCGAAACCACTCATGCGTCGGACGCGACGTTCTGCACCAGCGCAAGCTAACTATGCACAACTATGCGTCGTTTCTCACTTCCCCCTCGCACAAAAGTTCGGTATGCATGGTGAAGCCTTAAGACCATCCTTTACTCCTTCTTTCGCAGCATAAAGGAAATTCTACCGCGTTAGCTCCCTATTGTTTTCTGGAGCCGTCGAGGAAGCTGCATGTTCCATCGCGCCTCTCTCGCCGTGACGTAACTTTACTGTGCCGCCTGCGGTTAGGAGTGGCTTTCACGAAAGCACACTCCATTCACATAGGAATGGCAGACACCTCCAGATGCGACTCATGCAACAGCGACGAGACGATGGAAAATCTACTATGTTTTTGTGATCGCTTTGTGAACGATCGCAACGGTCTTCGCGCGGCGATGGAGAAACTATAGACTGCAACAGACCGTTTTCGGAAGATCCTTGGATCGTGGCCCTACGCGTCGCAGGCTCGCAAAGTGATGCGGGGCTTCACGCTATTCTTAAAATCAACGGGGTTAAACGATCGCTTGTAGGCGTGCAATGGACAGCCGCACATGTACCCTGACCGCACTTTATTGACTCTTCTTCCTTTCCTTCAATCCCTTCATCCCTTCCCCCCAGTGCAGGGTAGCGAGCCGGACGCGCGTCTGGTTGACCTCCCTGCCTTTCACTCCTTCTCCTCCTCCTCCTCTGGCGTATCATTTGTCGGTAAACTTGTGACAACTATTGCAACACACAAACACATAGTTCATTAATGCTGCTTACAGAGGGTACCACGGCGTAATGTATAGGGGCGCAGAGAGGAACTTTCTGCATTAAATGAAGGACAAAGGAGGACATCCGAGACATGTGTCTTCCTTTTTGCTCGCGCCATATGGGGTCCTTATGGTCTTTATTGAATCGGCATACTAGAGGCCACCAAAAACCGGGCCACTCAATTTATTTCACAGAATTGCAGCTTTCTATCAAGAATAACTCAAGTTACACTGGATCTGGCGTCTTTAAGCTTCCGTCGTGACGCTGCCCTATTGTAATTATGTCTCAAATTTGTTTACTCTAATTAGGCCGTCTTCTGTTCATGTTAAATCGAAAAATCAGCCGGTCACCCCAACATCATCAGCCTCGGTCGAATTTAAGGAAATAAGAGTTGTATTTAACTCATCGGCAATGCCTCGAGCTATCTGATTGTGGAATGACCTTCCAGATTATATGTAGTGGCTGAGAATATTGCCACTAAATCTCGTGATCACGTTAAAAACTACTTTTCAACGATAAGAAAAAAAATTATTTTTTTCTTTTTTGTATTGCTTGTCGGCATTGGTGGGCTGTGTGATCCTTTTCGCTGCTGACCTGTGTGTTTTGCGAGCGTACCTTCCGATTGTATAATTAACGCCGTGTTTTTCTCTCCTGCTATCTATCTCACTCTCTCCGCTTTCTTTCTTTCTTGATTATGTGTGTGTTAACGACACGCTTGTTAATTTACAGTATTGAAGGTATATTCATAGTACACTCATAGCACTAATGTTTTACTGAGGTTTTTTAAATAGTATTAATGCATATACTTTTAAGCTGTTGCTCTTGCGTTCATTATTCCCCAGTTTTTACAGGACCTATTGTTTGCAGTGGTGTTTTAACTCGCCTATACTATGTTTATTTTTCATATAGCCCTTACCGTATACCCCACGTGGGCTCTGTAAGGTGTTTACGAAATAAACACATCCACTAGCAAAGACTGAGGAGAAAGAAACTGGAGACATCATTGACACCGCTTCTCTTCTTTTCACAACGCGCTCGTCATCGTCAAGATTGGAAGGCGCCAACACATCTAGCGTTTCATTGCGAAGGTCGCTTGAAGTAGATGCCATATTCTTATATAAACAGCTCTTGTTACACCGAGAGCTCATAAAGAACGAGATATGCGTAACAATTTTTGCAAATCTCCCCAGCCATAGATGTTGATTGTTCAATCTCCGCCATGGCTTAAAGGCTCTGGTACCCCGCTAAATGCAGTTAGTGACGCGCACTTAATATTTAGCGACACTTGGGGTGCGCATGTTCGTCTCACTGTCTCTCACAGCAGCAAAACCTTGCTTTATAGAATACTGCTGCCAGTCGGTCTGTGTACTCCTCGTGTGCCGCGCTTATGGCAATACACAATTAATTTTTTTCACTATACTTTGCAGGCATAGTACACGCCGCCGTAACTCCAGTCGCATTGCGTTCCACTATCCAAACCCTCGTGTTAAAAGGCCAGTAAACAGGCTCCGACTTTTTTTTTTAAACCTCCCAAACAAGCTCACTCATTCGTATAAAAGGCCGCGGCGGTCACATTCGCATAATATCGCAGTCATGCGCGCTGCGCAGACGCTCCATTTCGAAAAACAATTTCTCCAGCGCCTCTCCAGTCCTCTGCTCCCGCCGTAATGTTGCCCATCGGCAGCGTTACGTATCGCCGAGATCGTCGATTGCGCCTTGCCCCGCCACGGTGGTCTAGTGGTTATGGCACTCGACTGCTGACCCGAAGGTCGCGGGATCGAATCCCGGCCGCGGCGGCTGCATTTTCGATGGAGGCGAAAATGTTCGAGGCCCGTGTACTTAGATTTAGGTGCACGTTAAAGAACCCCAGGTGGTCGAAATTTCCGGAGCCCTCCACTACGGCGTCTCTCATAATCATATGGTGGTTTTGGGACGTTAAACCCCAGATATTATTATTATCGATTGCGCCTTAGCTCTGCGGTGACGCGGTTTTGGCCGCGCAGTTGTCGCGCGAGTCGCGTATTTGTTTACCTCGTTAGGGGTGCCTAGCACCACTTCCTCACAGTGCCGCCTGTAGGTAAGTGACACGAGCGACATGTGGAGGAAGCCTTGCTCATTGGTTGCGCGCCGATGACGTAATCACTGACGACGTGTTACGTTGCCGATGTGGTCACGTAGTCGGGAGAGGTTCCTTGCAGTACGTTCCACATGGGTCTCCTTTGCGCATGCGTGGCCACACCTGGCAACCATGGGCAGCGCGCGCTGGCACCTAAAGTCCCTAGCTTTTTCCCCGTTCTTTTGACTTTACTGGCGCCCTCCTCACGCAAACGTCTGGCCTGGCCTCGGAACATATGGGCTAGCAGACGCCGCACGCCGACGGCTATGAGGACCCAACTAAAAATGTCGCTCTACAACAGCCGAAATCAAGCTTAGAAGAATAGAAAAAAAGGACGAAGGCTCCCATGCGGGCACATTTGAAAGAAGTATTGGGCGTGCAGCTGCTACGATGGGCGATTACAAGCCTTTCAGTCATGCATGTGTACAATTGTAAACATCAACTTCGGAGTCGCATCACGCACCGCGTGCTTCTTCAAATGGCCTGAAACTTAGTGTGCACATTCGTGCAGGCTTCCTGAGTAGACAACTAGCGGTTATTTAACTTCATTATGCTGCCTATTGCTGCAGATGATCACTTTGCTAGAGGCACTATCATGTTCGACGATCGATCGACGGGCGACGTTCCAGGACCAACGTCAAGAGTATTTTTTTCTTCGCTCGAAAAGCATACAAACAAAAAACAAACTGTGCATGTATTTTGGGCCTAATAGTTGATTCATTTTATGCAAGGATTGAAGCTGAAAGATTGCAAAATAATTAAATATTTAATTACACGCTAATTAACATTAATTACTGAAACTCACAGAGAACAATATATTCCTTCATTTTATTTCTTGGAATGTAGTACTGAGTGCCTTGGAATCATGCCATGGATATTTGATGCATTTGCAGAGAGTGCATCATAATTCGTGCCTGAAAGGGATATGCGCTGCACGCAAGCATCCGCAGCGGCCCGCGACCCATGCATCTAGCTTCATGAAAATATTAAGGGTCTGTGCTTGTGCTACTCCATTCCGTACGATATAGATGTTACTTCAGTACATTTTGAAGGTGAAAACTTCAGCGCTAATAGGACGGAACACGCGCATTTCGCCAGGGCTCGTCTCATCTCTTTGTAATTCGTCCTCGTTTGTGCTGGAGTTCTGACCTGCGAAGTTATGCAGCAACTAGGCCTATTAACGTGAGCGTTCGAACGGATTGGTAATTCATCTAGAACATCATCTTGATGGCTTTCACCTTCCAGTCGTCTCAGGCAAATGCACAAGGGACCCTGAGTTTTTATTGTACTTCAGTACAGGCCATTTCATTGGGGCATCTTAGCACCTCCGTACGGTAAACGCCATAAGTACGGCAATATCTACCGCACGCAAATGTCAGTCGCTACTAACAAGTCCCGCAGGTGCCTTACATCTTCTTCAGGTGCTGTCGCCACTGCAGGCTCCACAGTGCCCCGCGCCGCAGCCTGAATCTGCTCTCAACAAGTGCTGAGCGTAGTCGCAGCGGCCAAGCGGCACTACCACTACGCTCAGTATATTCTAGGTACCGTGCTACCGCACTACCACACGCCCGACATGCCTGTGCTCGGCCGCGACAGAGAACATCTGGCCGCGCTCGCAAGGCGCGTGTCTCCGTTGCTAGGCGACGGCCACGCATGCGCAAAGGAAATCCATGTGGAACGTACTGCGAATAACCTCTCCCCACGTAGTCGGTATGGTCGCGTAGCCATGACGACGAGCTACGCCCAGGACCGTAACCAGGGGGGGGGGGCAGCCCCCCTCCTGGCTACGGGCCTGGGCGTAACTCGATAAAACATTGTGTTTTATCGAAAATAAATCATGAAAATAGGCGTTTTTCTCAAAAAGACAAGGGTTTCTGCAAGTGCCCCCCCCACCGAAAAACGTTCCTGGCTACGGGCCTGGCTGCGCCTACCCATCTGCACGACGGAGAAGGGTGGCGTGGCCGAATGAGAAACCCAAACCAGCTCAAATGGTTGTTTTATCTTCTATAGCTTCATTAGTACACCACTCATTCGAACAATCCTTGAGGCAGCATGTTTAGATTGTACAAGTGCGCAGTTATGTCTTCGTCACAAATTTTGGACCGCGGGGTTGTTTATTGCCCCGCTGCAGTTCAGTCAGTTCAGTGTCGTTTAGCGAAGCCTGGCTGAATGTTGCACATTTACGATGCCGTCTAATTCAGCTGTTTCAGAATGCCTTTAGCATCTTCGCACTTTGTCGAAGCGAAACGCTGCACAATTTGGTGTAGTTAATGCATAACAAGGGCTATTTATAAGCAAAAGCAAAACTCGCCATTAAAGGACCGAGGACTGGCCAGAACGTGTTATTAGATTCTTGTAGAAATGAAAAGACCGTGAATTATCGTGACAGGTTCAAGCATGTTGTTCGCGATTTGACTTGGATTTATACTATAAAAATGCGTTTGAAAATCACACACACACACACACACACACACACACACACACACACACACACACACACACACACACACACACACACACACACACACACACACGCGCGCGCGCGCGCGCGCACGCACACACGCACACACGCACACACGCACGCAGGCGCGCGCGCACACACACATACACACACACACACACACAAACACACACACACACAAAACGGTACGACGCACATCCTATAGCGTAAGAGCCTTGATATTGCACTATGGAGTCGTTCCGTTCACTGTACCTAGTGTGATGCTTTTATGCACACCATAATTAGGGCTCAAAATTAGAGTACGTATATTATTATCCATCTCCGCTCTATTCTATGCATATCAAGAAGTAAAAGGAGTTGACGATGAGAAGCTGCGCTGTCTTCGCGGCTATAGTGGAACCATGTCTAGCTGCGGTTCTTGAGCGCGACATACATGCATGCGCAGCTAACCGCAGCGCATGAACACGAAGCACAGTCGCACTCAGCTACCACTCTTTGCAGCATGTGTGGCGAGCAGATGGAAAAATTCTGACAAAAAATGTTTCACGACGTTTTACGCGATACCACTCCATGATTAGACACTGCAGTCGGTAAGCTTTCTGTTGCGCTAAAGACCACAAAAAGAGGTTTCCAGTCCCTTTAAAGTTCTTACAATCGCGCGATGAATTCGTCGCTCGTCAACAACGATTCTCTGAAACGCCTCGAAGAGCGCTGCATATGTGTACTTCTTTTCGTTTTCTTTGTCCCGTCTGTTTTTCACGCATATAGGCCCGCCCACATGCTCCAGTGTTTCTTAAACGCGTTACTGGGTCATGATTATCTAACTGTCCGGTTTGGCGGACGACCATCGTAGCACCTTGAGGCAGCGGAAGTTACGAATACTTGTCATATTCTTTTCCAGTCATCCATACATCTAGTGGCGCATTGTGAGAGGCCTATCTAGCTATTGACCCAAATATGGCTTTCCCGTCCATGAGACATTCGCTAGACGAATAGGAGAGACATTTGTCGCTTTTGAAAAGGGGAACTTATCAGTTACGTAAGATTGTTTCAAGCCATCTCGTATCTCGGGAAAAGCAAAAAATAAAAAGAAACTAAAGAAAAAAAGATAGAGAAGTAACCAACTTCTCAGCAATTGCAAATCTCAGTTCCTTTGAACTATTGGCCTCGAGATCTTGGAGTGGCGCCCTCTTGCGTGTGACGTCAGAACGGGGACTCCGCTCTCAACCACGCTGCAGCAGCCGCTGCTCCTGTATGCGGATCGTCTGCTTCAGGCGGGAACTTTGTCGAACGAACAGCCTCGCGACGGTCAACTAACGCCTGCAACGAATGTTTTCGAATGTAATCTTGAACGTGTTTTGGTTGCGGCCCAATCGACAGAGCCAAGAAATCACCCAGATGGCCGACGAGTGCGTCGATACCACCGACCGCATTGCTGGTAAGAAAGTGAAACTATGTGTGAGTGTTCTCGCTAGTGATGCAGAACTATCGGTAAATTGACTATCGATAGTATCGATAGTTGTTTTGAAACTATCGATAGTGTAAACAAACTATCGATAGCACTACTATCGACAAACTATCGATAGTGCAATCAGTGGTACCATCGTTAATATTACTAGCGATATTACTGCCACGCGTGTTTATTGCTTTGTTTTGATGTATTCGGGTTTCAACCACAAAGACTGTTAACGTTTGAAGCAGATCGCGCCGTAATGTTTGAGAAGCTTCACGGTTGTTTGAGATTATTCTGTTAAGATTACGCATCGGATATGAATAGTAAGGTTTATTCGAGAGCTTACGCGAGCACCAGCGACAATGCTGGAACTGCTCCATGAATGATGTATAAAAGACGACGCGTTCCACCGATGATCAGATTACTCGACGGCCGACGACTGTTCTGGCCGCTATCTGTGCGCAGCGTGTATCGCTTGTATTTTGAGTATTGATTTTCTGGGTGCAAGTTGGCCCACATAAAGAGCTCCGTATTTCTCAGTCTCGCTGCAGCATTCTTCACCGTCACAACCACGTGACCATACTATCGATAGTGGTGTGAATAATAATGCTGTTGCTGGCCGGCCATATTGCCAAAATATTTGCGATAGCCTGCTATCAGATTCGCGTAATTTAAAAGCAAGCTTTCGGGAAAGAAATATATTATTTCCGCAGTGAAAATGGCGGAATATGTCCATCAATAAATTCACATCTAAAAGCAACCAGTTACACCTTACAATTAACAAACCCAGGCCATATATACTTTTTTTTAATTTTGATATCATAAAATGTAAATTTGAAGTCACGCAGTTCCACCACGTGTAACGCCTTCTTTTCCACGACAGCTGAACAGTTTGACTTCACGTGTGAGCAAAGCCCTCTGGCGAAGAACATGTCAACTCCCTTGCCCTTCATTCTGCTCCGCTCCTCCGACTACACTACGTACCGCCCGCGCGGGGAAACATGTTTATTCTGCAATGAGTTCATGCTGTTGATTTTACACTATCGATAGTACCATCGAATTTTTTACTATCGATAGCACTATCGATAGTATCTTTTACCATCGATAGTTCGATAGTGACTCAGCTATCGATAGTATCGATAGTACCATCGATAGTTCTGCATCACTAGTTCTCGCTCGTTATCTTGTTTCCGCCGTACGATACTAATTAGTTTGGGTGTTTATTTCAATATTTCAGTAAGCGTGCCGTTCTCCAGCATCTACAAGTATGTAGACAAAGCTTGTGGAAGGTCGCGGTGACTCATCGAGGGCGAGGCGGTGTACGACGCAGGCCACGTTGTTGAATGCGCTGTCGAGGCCGTCAACGGAGATCGCATTACCGTCGCAGCTCTCGTCCTGCAAACAAGTGCGCAAGTGCCACCTTGTTGCACACACCCCTGACGATGCCCATGATCGCAGTTTGTCCCGTAATGTTGGTTCAGTGAGAACGATATTGCGTCGTAGTTCATATTAAAACCGCACATGGCCGTCTCATGAGTATTAGAATATAACAAATGGTTAATCGCTGATTATACCACGCACAGGGCCATAGAGATTAAAGTGGCAAAGGCAAGGTGGGTCGAGTTTCACGCCATGCAGCATAACGAAAAGCTTAAAGAGCTCCGCTTTTAAAAAAGTGTCTGTACTGCCTCAGGTGAAAACTTTTAGAGAATGTGCACTAAACAGCGGCGACAGGTTTCGCTTATGAATTTATGATCAGCAGTCCGCCAGGCACGCGCTTGCCTTCATAAGTAAAATACGTATGTACACCATCCAAATGCAGCCATAGTCTCAGGTATCCTGCGCCGCTCAGTTGAGCTCACGAGGCGCGCTTTCCTGCGAGGTGATTCGGAGGCCACGTCGTCGGCTCCTTGTCTAGGGGCCTTCGCGGCAGGTTGTGGGACGGCACCGCACCTGGTGTAAGTCGCCTATGCTTACAGCCTGCGTGCAATAAACGGCTTAAAGGGATCATGAACCACTTTTCCAAGTAATGATCTAATGACCTCAGTATCGGAGTTTACTGCCTCCTGAATCGATTGCCGCAAAAATTTCTCGAATCCGTCCAGAATGAGCGGAGTTACGGGGGTTTGGCGCACGCTCTCAGCGCTTTCTCTCTTTTCTCGTGCCGACGAGCGCACTGGAAGCTACATAGGGAGGGATGGCACGGGAGAAAGAAGTTACGTCAGCGCGCGTCATGAAACGCGATCGCTCTCCCGCTGTGATTCGCGTGCGCGAGTGCGGCTACCCTGTACTGAGGAGTGCGGCGCCGGCAAGTGGCGGCACCCCATGGCAAGAAGCGCATCTGATCCGAACGTCGCTCTCGATTTACGTCGGCTATCGGCCAATAAGCATGCTATGTCTCTTGCGACGGAAACTGGCAGATCCGCGACGTCAACGTGCAGACGCCCCGCCCCGCCCACGGACGAGAGTGAGAACCGGCCTCTGTTTGAAAAGAGGGTACCTGGGGAAACGGCAACTTCGCGCTCCGCTTGTGGCCTTTACGCGGCGCGCACGACTGTAATATTTGGCAGAGCAGTTCATAGCCGTGTCAACTTTCCACAGGATGTGTTTTTTCAACAAGCCCAAGCGGTGCTTCATGACCCTTTTAAGCATTGGCGAGGCGCTTAAACACGGTCACAAGCTTACCTAAGAGTGACGCGTACAGTGGGTAGCAGTAAAGTGGCTTTAGGTAGCAGAAGTTACTGTCCGCGAAGTGCTTGCTGCACACGGTCGATGAAGGCGTGGGGCGCTTTCCCATTCTCAACTTGACTATCCACTTCTTAAGCTTCGGGTCCTTAGGATAGTTGTGAAAGCTTTTTTCACGAGCGGACGATGTACACTGAGGCACAGAGCAGTACTTCACCATTGCGCAGCACTCGCCGCGGAGACAAGCGGCCGCAGTTCTAAGAAACAAAGAGCTGTGGTTCTAAATGAACGTTAAAAGCAGACCCACGGTTGTTCGAACAGCATCAGTAGCCACCATACGCAAGATAACCAATTGAACTGCTTTTTTGTTGAGATTTACCACAACGGTGGTTTCAACACGGCGCTGGGCCTACGTAGCAGACGAAAGCGCGCATCCCCGCTCTGACGTCATACAGACGCCGTTCGCAGCGCCGCCATCGGTCGCACACCAGGCCAATAGCTTAAACTGAGCGATTATGAGCGCTTCTTGTTTACTAGATCACGAGAAAAGATTAGGGTAAGCTTATTTACCATTTGTCCTACGCGTGCGGAAGCAGGCAGAATTTTTTTTTTTTTGGGGGGGGGGGGGGGGGGGGAGGGTGGCACCTCCTTGATTTGTAGTGGGGGCCGGGCAGGCAGATGTGGTCAAGTGTCATTTTGGGCTCTGTATGCCACAGCAAAAAAAAAAAAAAAAATTCGGGGAAGGGGGGCACGGGCCCGGTGTGCCCCCCCCCCCCTTCTGGCTACGCCACTGATTGATAGAGTATCAGCTGTCAAACGGTGGTGAAGACGTCAAACTGCCGTGTTAACTTTTATCTTCAAATTTCTCAAATTGTATTAATCTTTCCAGAATATTTAAAACCTGAATAAAAAAATTTAAAAAAAGAAGGCCATTACAGAGCTTGACATGCGATAACATTCATATCGTTTAAATAGTTGCCTGCTGTGGCTGCAGGTGAATTCTTGAATAGTAAAGTAGGAGTATGTCATTTGTGTTAGGTGACCTCTATATAGCATCAGCGCGATGTGGACACAGTGCTTTGTTCTTGCCGATGCCTTGCATGTGATGTGATGCTACAGCCGCTTTATATTTCCGCACTTATTCGCGGAGATGCAGCAAAGTTAAACTCCGTGAGCAACAGCGGCAGACCGTGATTCACCAACTTGTTAAAGCAACAGCCGTAGCTTAGGTGACAGAAGGACTACGCGCTTTGAGCCGTGACGTCACGCACGATGGCCAAGAGCTCTTCGCTTAGCGCGCGGTACGTCATATGCTTCTCTTTTTCAAGAGGTGATTTCCACTCAGGCATCTGCCTTCACGCAGGGAGGCATAGCTTAACGCATTCTATAAACTTCTGTGGCTATATGAAGTAAGTCGCTTAGTTAACGGGCTGATTGATTAATGGCCTTTTTGTTCCAGGGCAACGCGGTGACTATTACAGGAGCTGTACTGCAGCTGCCTCGTTTAAATATACAAGCATGGCATTTTTTAGCATGGGCACAACGCTCTGAAACGAGCGTCTTTGCTTTATACCCCGTTGGAACACGGTCGCCAAGGCTGAGTACTCAACCTCGTGCTCAGCAGGAAATCGCCCAACTGATTAAGCCAACACGGCGGTATAGGTTGGTTGAAGCGTACACGAACGCGCACGTGGCATCTTCCGTAGCTACGCACACTGACTGATAAACACGTCACTTCCTCGTGCTGCGCTATAACACGGTAGATGACGACTAGCCTGTCCGCCGCTGGGTATGAAACAAAGGAAATAACAAAAGGAACTTGCGCGACTCTCCTTAGTTGGGAATAGGCGCCTAAGCTTTGTGGACGTCGGCGAAAACTCCCAACTCCCCACACATTTCGAGCTCTTAAAGCTAACATCGATTTTCGCCAGCCCATATTTGCCGATTAATCGTCCGAGAGGCCAATCGAATGAGTGAGGTGATAACTCTGGGGAACAGTATTTCGCGGCGTCAGATACAAAACGAGATGCTCTTTGTAATTACTGCAAAACACCGTGCGTAAGATAATTATTCGTAGAATCGCAGTCGCACGAAGTTGGAAGTAGAGTACCAATATCCAATGTTGCTCTTTATTGCCCTTCCTTGCTCTTCACCAATGATGGCGACTAATGAAAAAATTAATTGAAGACCTAAACCGAGAAAGTATTAAGGTAGGATCGAAAATAAATGTGCAGAAAACAAATATAATATTTAATAGCCTGGTAAAAGAACAAGAGTTCACGATTACCAACGAGGCCATATAATATGCGCAAGAGTATGCCTATCTGGGTCATTTACTAACGCACACTCTTAAAAAAAATGGAGTGACCCTCTCTCCTTTAAGGGAGAAACGGCGATGTCCCCAATGTTCGTCTTCAAATGGAGAAACCGTTCCTCCCTTTTCAATGGAGAAACCGTCAAAATCAAGATGGCTGACGCCAAGCCAGTGAAGCGAGCAATAGATTTAGGCCTAGCGAGCGCATCGATTCTCGACTGATAAAGAGTATGCGGCACTGGCAGTCACAAAAAAAGGTCCCGCTGAGCTTAATATCGAACGCTATGACAATAAAATCAAGCAGACAAACCTGTAGTGATGAAAACCTCGCGAAACGGAACGACGGAACTCGTACGTTTCGCTCGGCCAGCGAAACGGCGTTCACTTTAAAAGAGACGGATACTGCAAAGGGGCTCTCACCCGGAGAGTGTACGTTAGGCTTGCTGTCTTTATTTGTCGAAGCGTCACACGGTGTAGCGACGTTATCCACGCGTTTGTGCCTCCAAAATCTACATTCGCTATCATCAAGACAGTCCCGGCGCAGCAGAGCATAGTTTCGATAGATAGATGTTCAACTTCATATAAGTAGGTGGAGCTGTGAGAGCGCCGCGGCCGCGAAGTGGGTGGTAGCTGGCGCCATCTAGAGGGTTTAAACAATACAAAAAAAAGTTGTTTCTGACTGAGGCGGCGTACGTTTATAGTGGCCATAGTACGTTGATACTGCACACAGCATTTCGGGGAGGTAGGCGGTAGGCCCATTCATGGATTACTCAAGGACACCGGAAAATTGATACGCACACGTTCGCTAGGCAGACACATAGTACACACATTAAATTCAATACATACACGATTCATTCACATGTATAAAACCTACAACACAAACAATTCACTACAGACGCATACGTACAGACGTTTACACATACCCCTCTAAGAAGCGCTGGCCCTTATATAGTCACTGAATTACAGTGGACCGTGGTGGCACAAAGATGCGTCATTTTCCTTCAACTCTTTACGATTTCATGGCTGCGTAACAATATACGCCGACATTATTAAATAGTAGCTATGGCTTAGGCAAGCGCACCAGTTAATCTAAAGCCGCATGATAAGGAAGAATATAATTACAGAGAGTTGATTAAGTTAATGCGAAAACGACCATATTGAGAACCGTTCATACCATTCCGGCGACATTTTGAAGTAGCGCCATCTTCCGACAGCGGCCACAGATGAAATTTCTCTCTCTGATTTCTTTATTTTCAATAGTTACTGTGTGAGGGCGCAACATCGGCAACATAGTTCAGATTCCGTCGCTTTCGTCGCGTCGACTTTGTTGAGTGGTTTGGCTGGTTTGGCGTTAACATCTGTTCACATTCTGTTCATGCGTTGACCACAAGTATGACGATGGGCCATGGATTCTTTCAACTGCTAGCCCTTCAGTGACAATGCTTCTGATGCGGTACGGCCGTCTTATTTGTGTATACGTACGTTACAACGCGGGTCGTGCGAAGAAACAAGGCAAGATGGCCTCGCACCGGACGGTGGTCTTTCGAGAGCGATGTCAGTGGCTCTTGGCGTCGCGGCAGCTCGGTTACTTGAGTAGAGAAACTGGCGCTACACCGCGCGAATTATGGAAAAGAACGCTACCCACACTACATGTTCTGTAATATTTCAGTACGCTGTACCTACATGCTGCTCTGCTACTGTTACGTCACGGTATTCGCCTGGCGTGTGAAATTGTGGTCATTGTGCGACAACTGTGTAGTTGTCGTTGTGGCGGTGGTTTGTCTTGCGTTAGATTTGGAATACTCTTTTCACAAAGGTAAGTGAGAGTGTTAGTGATTACCTACTGTGCACAGCTGTCATTAGAAGCGCATTTTGTGTTGAGTTTCGCACGCCAAAGCAAAATCCTGAGAACGAGAGATACATACTGCACGCGTGCATAAGTCGGTCCTAATTCTCAGTGATGGCATTCGTATTTCAAAACGCATGTGATTGAGAATTTTGGCTTAATTGACAGAAGTCATTGACTTATTTTTCAGATATGTGCAATTATGGTGCAGGTTAACGTTAAAATGCGGCCACGGCGGCCACATTTCAATGGGGCCGAAAGGCAAAGAGCACCCATGTGCTTATGTTCGGGTGCACGTTAAAGAACCCCAGTTGATCGAAATTAATCCGTAGTCCCACACTACGGCGTGCCTCATAATCATACGGTGGTTTCGACACGTCAAACTCCAAGAATTATATGTTATCGTACTTTCACGCATGCACTGTCCAGTGGTATCACGTTTGCTAAAATGTTGTAAAAATTAACCTTCATGCTTCTTTATATTGCTTGTTGTATTGATAAGTGCTATAAGTGCTGTGTAAAACTAAAAACGCGTGCTCTAGCCAAGTATGTTAACGCCGAAAAAAATTGAATTATTGGTGTACAGTCTAAGGTGTTCATTAAAACAAGACTGTTTTGTGAAGCGGGACTTACTGTATTTATGACAAGCAGATCGTGCGCAAACGTATACAAACAACACGAGACACACAGAAGTATGCGGCGCATCGCGCACACGCCGAGCCTATAAAAAAAAGAAAAAAAAAAACGCCACACACGTTACTCAACACATAGAACAAAAACCATGAACGTCACTCGTGTGTTGCTCGCATCAATCCTAGGTACAAGTAATTGCACGCGACTGGCCGAGATCGGTAGCACTGGATAGTCTGGTCTGAGGCTGCCGAGTGAGCGCGATAGGGCAGCCGCTCTCCGCAGCACGGAATCACGATTTAACTCGGCGTGCGCATGCGCGCGCGCGCAAGTCACGTGGTTGAGGAGAAAAGTTTCTCCCTTGGCGCTTGCCGCAAGAGGGCGCGACGAGTAAATCGTCCGCAAAGGAGAAAGTCGCGGCTCCGAAGGAGGAACGGAGCCCGTTGCTCCATTCTCGCTCCCCTTTTTTTTAGAGTGCAGATACTTACTCATGAAAATTGAATGCACCGAAGCGTGAGTATGCGCTGGACCGGTCACGGCAGACGTACCCAAATCTTGACAGGCAATTTACCGCTGTCCCTAAAGCGGAAAGTGTACAATCATTGCATGTTGCCAGTAGTAACATATGGGGCTCACATTTGGTGGCCAACACGATCGACAGAGAACAAAACGAAGAAGAAGATGGCTTTCACCTTCGAGTCGTCTTAGGCAAATGCATAAGAGACAGTGTGGATACTCTCTGTTATAGGAGCGTAATCTGTTCTGGTCCAGTGAGTAAACCAAGTCAGTTCAACGAACGCCAACTAGCACAGTTCTTGTTCCCCGTAAATGTTAGTTGGAGGGCGAGACATCGGTGAAGGTCATCGTCTCGCTGATGAACAAGCTGCCCTGGCTAACAGAATCTGACGCCACGACTGCTGGGCAATTGCGCAGAATTCAGCTGAGCGGTATAAACAATGTTTAATAAAGTTTAGACCTCCATTTCTTGCCTTCAACTTGCGCGTTGTTACAGCGAGGACGAGTATTGCATGCGCCTAAACCTACACGCAGTACAGGACAAAATGCGTGGGCGCTTTGAAATTGCGAGGTCATGTGTGAATGACCGAAAGACCGCATGTTTCACGGGACGACAGGATCGACTCTATGAGCGAGGCAACGTTTTCTTTTTTTTTTCGATTTAATGCAGATATAAATTCCTCCCTACTTGGGGTCATATTCAGAGTACGCAGACTTCTATTATCCCGGTGGTGTTAGCGAACCCTGATTTTGCTTCGTTTTTCACTTTACCTCATCGGGGTGCTGCTATTCTTTCTCACATGCTGCGTGGTCACGGTGTAGCGTCCCAATTGCTGTTTACTGCTGTGTGTCTCGCGTTGTGGGCTTCCTAAATGAGCTTTGTGTGACAAGTCAGCCTTTGAGTACGAAAAAGTCGCTTGGACTGGCGATCCAAGCCGTAAGAATCGAGATCGCTTACCGTGAAAAACTACGCGAGCGAAACAAAGAAGTCATGCCCAGAAAAGGTCGTCACATATATATGCTTTCGCTGACGTCGTCCCGCCTTTGCTTTTTTTCAAGCGCAAGCATCGAAGCGCGTTCGTAGCGGGCCTCTGACGCACACGCCGTCACTTATCTATCTGCGTTGCTGTACTAGCACACTCGGGGTCGTCAAGCCAGGCTGGAAAGGAGCGACCGCGATGCCATTTCCTCTTCGGTCGTCCGAGAAAACTGCGCTCGAATGCGCGCGCACACTGCGCGTTGAGCGCGTGTTTTCCTTTTCGTTCACTCGTCTGAATGCAGTACAAGACAGCGGTGCAAGCGGGTAAACGAATGCCAAGCCGGAAAATGCGAGCGCTGATACCGCTCCTTGCTAGAGAAAAAATCTCGAGGCAAAATCATGATAAGTCCTAAATTTTGACCGCAATATGTCGGAGCCTAATCTTATTCTTTTTTTTTATACAGTTTCACGTTCCGGTACAGCTATCTGAGAATTTCGGTGTTTCGGTGCCATGAGGTGCGAAGCAAGCTTGTCGCATTGCCTCAAGTGGCGACACCTACATGGAAGACTGAAAGACTTCACGTATGAATCGACACGTGCCTTGGGAAAACGCCAATTTGGTGGCTTAAGGAAGAGAGAGACGCAGACTTTCGCGAAAATATGGAGATGTTAGCGTGGCTGGTCACGTGTCATGATATACATAGGCTACAGCCGCTGTAATGATACCCCTTTAATGGATAATCTAAAGTACGCAATGAATAAATAAATACTTAAGGTGTACACAGCGACCACAGGAACATGCAAACAGGACGCACAGTCACATCGAAGGTATACTGCTATTTACAAAGTCTCGTGAATGCCTGTATATGTGGGATATATTGCAGAAGAATTGACATTTGGGCAAGTTGGAACTGGTTACGCATTGAACTGGTCATGGAAACACCAGCAGCGCTTTCGGGGCATGGAACTCACACATGCTGTCTCCCATGTTTTTTCGCGTAACAAAAGATGCGCTTGAGTGTTGTAGAGAGTGAACGAAAAATGCGCACAGTCCAGTGACTTTTTGATTTCCAACTCGATTACTGCAAATAACAATTATTGTTCCACGACACCTATAGACACATTTAAAAGATATCAATTGATTTTGGACAACACTGTATAGAAAGCCGCTAGGAGATAATACTAGTGTCATCAGAAGTTCTAGGAGCATCTGTATAACATTAACAAGCTATCTCACAAGAGGAGAAACATGGCGTCTGTCGTCCGCAGCGTCATCCCTTTTCGAAGTAGTACAAACAAGACATCGCAAAGTGGCATATTTGCCGAGTTCAATCTGATTCCTGGTTCAATAACTATGCGCCTCTCTTAGAGGAAAATCAAAGCACAGCACCTCTCGATCAACGCACAGCGCCTGCCTGGTCGTGAACTACGGTTCGGCCATGGTGGGTTCAGCGCAGTGGGTGCGGCGCTAGAGATGAGTCCACAGAAAACCGTGGGCGTTTGTCGGCGCCCAATGCAAATAGCATCTGCTCGCTTGCGCAAAACGACCGTGGCATGCTCCAAACGCAAACTTCTGCAGTACGGCGCCGCAGCTCTGCGTAAGCGGAGAGAAAATACTAACAATGCGTGTTGGAACTTGCGCGCCAAATGCATGTCTACGTCCGTTATTTTGCGGTAAGGGGAAATTAGGAACAGACTTCTGTTTTTAGAGTTATGCGCCTTATAACATCAGCGCTGGTACGTTCTTCGGATGGGCAGCCGAGCACCGTAACCACTGTACCACCGCGGCGCTTTGCGACTAGATGTTGATATGCATGTAATTACGGTTCACTTGAACGCCCCGTTCCATATGTTTATGAACACAAACCCAGATAGTTTTAATTACGTCTGCTTCTTTTATGACAGACAGATCTAGTGTGGAAGCTTCGGTTAGCGTGGCTGATGAATGTCTTAGCACAATATATATTGTGCTTCAAGATCTATCTCCAGTGAAGATAGATCTTGAAGTGTCATATTAACCTTTGCACGAATTAACCCACATGGATGACTTGGAAAAAAACAAGGTAGTGTCGTCAGCATAAGAGAGAGAGAGAGAGATACGAAGAGGAAAGACAGGGAGGTTAACCAAGCTTTGGCTCGGTTGGCTACCCTGCACTTGGGGTGGGGGAAGGGGAAATAATAGAAAAGAAAGGGTAAAGAAGAAAGAAGAAGAGTATGAAAGGGATGGATGAACAGTTTGAAACTACACAACACGAACTCGCGCTGTTAGTTCACAGGCGCTCGTGAAGTCCTGTGGTCCTCAAGAAGCACAAGAGGGCTTTCGTGGCCTTGCGCATATGCGAGACCGTAGGCCAAGGTCCCAAGATCTTCTTTTCTGTCAGCGGTCTTGAGTCCAGGTGACGGAGCTTGACTTCCAGCATAAATTACGTATTCTTCATGAGGTGTGACCTTGACAACGTCGTTAATGTCGAAGTTGAAAAGCAGTCTTGCAAAAAGACTTCCTAGCGGTAACCCGGTAATTATTGGCAATGGAAAGGATATATCTTGCCCAGAAACTGCTTGCATTATGTAGGTTAAGTGCAGTTTGATCAAGGACAAAGGTATATGCTTCATGCACCAAATAATTCGAGTTTATCTATAATGAGGTTTTGGCGGTGAAAAGCTTTGCAAAAGTCAAGCTGGGAACTATAGCGACAACATTTCTTCCTTCGAAAGCTTTGAGAATTGGTTCCTTTTGAGCTGGAGGTGCGTACCCCGTAGGTATACACGATCGGAAGCGAATCTATGAAAGGGAAATTAGGGGACGCAAATCACCATATTTAGTAAACCTGTGATCGGTTATTACTACCTAAGAGTAAATGGAAGCACCGCCCACAGCCATCCCACCCGGAGAGAATTTGCATAGATGCCCCATCCATTCGCATCCGCTTATTTACGTGACGCCAAGCACCTCTCGCGAATTTCAGGTATAGCTAGCTTTCCTGTAAGGACGCATGTTTGTGTCGCTGCATGGTTCTCGGTCGAAAACTTGAACTTCCCGGCAAATTTCAGCAAATTTTCCAGTATCACTGCTCAGCCAAAGTTTACGTTTCAAGAAGGGACGACGAAATTGAAATGGTCAATATGCGTACTATATACAATAGCTGCGAAAAAGCACTTGCGCTTAGAACGGAAACCATCTAGCACAACACTCTTGCGCAGATCAATGCCAGGCGAGCCGCAGTTCTAGGGGCGGAGCTCGTATTTACTCTTAGGTTCTAACCGACTATGGTGTGTTCTCTCCTTCGCCAGTCTCTTTGGAAATAACGGTAATATGGGAATGGGGCTCCAGGAATGGGACAGGAATGACTCGCGTCACTCCTGCCTCCTCCCTTGGAGAACCGCAGTATACACTTAACATTTGCAGAACTTTCTGAAGCGCGCCGGGTGAGACTGGCATATGTTATAAGTATGTGTTCGTTGTGGAGATCTGAGCCAAACAACGTACTTGACGGCAATCGTTTAAATTCCATAAATGTCACGTGCATGACTTATTAAATGAGGTGAATGCTCTACAGAAATCTATCTCTCTCGCAAGTATACCTATATGTTCCCAGAATGAAACGAAATCGTGGCGTTATGTAGACATACCAAATAACAAGTGTCTCGTCTACCTACGAAGAGCGATTACTTAACACGAAATTAATGTGCGCATACCACGCAACAACAACAACAACACAAAGAAAAAAAAGGTGCTGGGCATTCTATCCAACCAAAGCAGTGATGGTAACTATCCAGTCTTCGAAATAGCGCTTACTGGCTTGCTGGAATGGAATACACGAGACACGCAATCACCACAGAAGGGGAATTAGCTCTACAAGAAGTATTGCCAGAATCCTTCCATACCGTGGAATTACTAGAACATATTGGCTTGTCAAGGATGCCATAGGAGTTCTGCATAATATACAGATTCAGCTCTTGAGCTCTGCAATGTGTTCTCCATATTCACTCCCATATTTCGTGCTGTTTCGCCGAAATGCTCCACCTTTTACATGTTTCGAGATTTTGTACTCATACGTACTTCTCACACTAATAATAATAATAATTTCTGGCGTATTGCCAAAACCACGTACGACCCGATTATGAAGCACGCCTGCGGCGGAGGGTTCTGTATAATTTAGACCACCTGGAGTTCTTTAACGTGCACTCTCATCGCACAGTACGCGGGTCTCTAGCATTCCGCCTTAATCGAAATGAGACAGCTGCGACCGGGCTCGAACCCGCGTCTTTCGGGTCAGCAGCCGAGCACCGTAACCACGTGCCACCGCGGCGGCACATTTCCCCACACTTGTCTCGTAATGGAACCGTGGAGGCACCGTTGATAGTTACCATCATTGTGCGAGCAGACGAACGGACTTTACGAGGAAATATTCGCAACCTTGAAGCATGCCTGTATGCTTTGCCGCGTGCACGATGTTTTGATGATCAATTATGCACAACAGGAAATACCTGCACACATATATATGCGTATAATCGAGGGCTGTTCGCAATGCGTTGCGTAGCTTTTGTTACTAGGAAGGGGCAGTCACGTGGTCAAACAACACGAGCGTGTTTTGTTATCGAACGACCGCTGCTTGCGCTTCCTATCCAGCGTGATCAAACGAATTGTCATTAGCAAGGCGACAGCACAAGTTCAAAATGGCGCGCACGGTTCAGTTCGTTCGAATGAACAAACACTTTCTCGTAACGCTCTGGCACACGTATGGCGGTTGGTCAAATTTTCTTGCAGGGCACGTAACAACAATGGGAAACCGGTCTTGCTCATTGGTTGCAACGGTACCTCGCGCTAAGCATTTATGGATTTGCGCTCATTTTCCGGGTAAGTTCACGTGGAATTTCGAGCATTCTAAACGTCTCACAGGCGCAGAGAGGATGCATTGCACGGACATATTTATTCTAAAAAAAAAGATGTAATGCCTACGATCGCAGAAGGTCACGACAATTAACCCGGTGAAAGCAAAAAGCACAGAACCGCGTCTAGAAATGAGAAATGGTCACGCTGTTCCCAATATTTTCTTGCTGACTGAAGCCTAACTAAAGAAATAAGAAAAGTCACAAGCAACATATAGCTTCGCACAGGATAAGTGAAGATTGCTGCGAGTGCCTCTCAGCAACAAATGACGCAATCCCAGCGGCAAGAAACTTACTATCCGACCACCCTCAATGTACAACGTTCGTGTGTGTGTTTGTATGTGTGCCTGTATATATACACATATACAAACAGTAAAATATTCAAGGGGGAGGTTGAACCCCCCTCCCCCTGTACCTGACTACGCCAGTGGTATCGAGAAACTTCTCTATCTTCTGCGCTTTTGACATTTATACATGAGTGTACCGCTCCTTAGTGCCAATGTTGTTTGATTATCAGTACCGTTTTGTTTGTTTATTTCTCTGTATTTCATTTGCTAATGGCTCATACCAATTATGGGAAAATAGCCAAAGTCCAGATAGCACATGAAGGCGTTTCATGCCGACGAGACACCAGCATAAATATTTGGGGAAGAGTCCAAGGCATGCAAAAAGAACCTAAAATATGAAATGCATAACGCGAAAATTGCTTTGATGCAATTAGTGATGATGAAATGTTAAACAAGGAACGTCTGAAGCCAATGTTTCGACATGAGGACTTGTCTTTTTGTCAGGGAAGCATCCGGCCTCCTTGGCAGGGTTTTCACGCACGCTTTGTTCACTCTGCCCCAACCTCAAATGTGGAGGTTAACAGACATATCTAGGCACTGAAAGTGTGTGATTTATTATATGGTTTTAGATAGTCGCATCACTGCAGATCGCAGCGAGGCCGCCACACTTGAGTTTTAAGCTGCCCCTGCATTTGGGAAGGCGCGCGTCCTGAGACTTCACTCGTGCGACCAATCTGGCTGGCTTGTTAGCGTCTTTACCGGAGAAAAAAAAAAGAAATAGGAAACTTGAGCGGGCGGGAAATAGGCTTCACTGGTTGAGGTTGTGGTTCGATCCCCGCAAGAACTTCAGTCTTTAAATTTCGTTTTAATTTTTAATTTACTTTGCTTGTATTATTAATTATGTTTTACCTTTTCATTTGTTTATTTCTTAATTTCGCTTTTTTACGTGTCGTGCAGAAAACACACACGCTATTCTCGAGCTTTTCGCTTAAGCTAAAGCTTCTAATGGCTCAGGCCCTAAAAAAAAAAAAAGGCCACTACGATCGCGCCACAACACACACTCGGACACAACAGCGTTGGTAAAGTCTGTACTCTCTGTATTCTCACTAAAGGGACCGCATAGGACGAGAAAAAAAAGTCGCTGACGCAGGATTTACGCAATAGTTATAACACAATTAGGTTAGATTTGAAAAACTGGAGCGGCCCTCCTCGGAGCTGACTGAGAACAGAAACAGCGCAGAATAAGAGGCAGCGACACAGGGGCAATTTTATGCGAAAGAAACAGCACTCAGTGTCAGCATGTGTAGGGTGCAAGTGATTTTTCTCTCCTCGAAACAAGCATCGATAGAGACTAAGAGACTGTGGCTGGAGCCACTTCAGCTTATAGAATTTCTTACTCGGCACGGCGGCGCACAACTTCCCTAATGCTATAGCGTCTGCAAACCCAACTTTAACCACGTGCGTGCTCCCTACTTTCATTCTGAAGGCTGTGCGACACCAACCCGCAGGTCGCGGGATCGAATCCCTGCCGCGGCGGCCGCATTTTCGATGGAGGCGAAAATGCTCGAGGCCAGTGTGCTTAGATTTAGGTGCACGTTAAAGAACCCCAGGAGGTCGAAATTTCCGTAGCGCTCCACTACGGCGTCTCTCATAATCATATCGTGGTTTTGGGACGTTAAACACGAACAGTTATTATTAAGGCTGTGCGACAAGGAATAGCCGTAACACTCTCTGCTTCTTCTTTCTTCCACCGTGTGCGAAATGGAAGGAAATGGGAGCTTTAGGGCTCCCCGAAACAGCGGCGACTGAAACACGAGGATAACCTGCTGCGCACTCCGATTTTTCTCCTGAAACATAGCGTTCTTAAACACTCTGATCTTGCTTCGAACTTAGATGCACTGCTTTTTTTGAATTTTCGTGAACGCTATCAACCGTATTTTGATTCGATTTTCTGTTGTTAGATATATTTCCATCGCTATTCGATATATTCCAATTCAGTGTGCAGCCGACGTAGTAGCGCTAAAAGCGGCATTTCGCATTCAGTATCAGAGATGTGCAAGGACCCGGGCCGGTTTAGCTCATGGGCAGAGCTTGGGCAGCCCGGGCGATATTTATTCGGACATAGGCAGGGGTCGGGCCGACTAGGAGGCATACTTGATATATCACGGGCCGGCTCGGCATTGGAGCCCGACTTAGTCCCGAAATTCTTGTTGGCACTCAACTTTCACAAGAAAGCCCTGTTACCCACAGGCCTGTCTTGCGCCGCCGCACACTTGAAGACAGTGCTCGCGGCTGCAGTGACCGCGTAACGTATCGAAACGCGACTCATTTATGTGGGCGAAATGAGTCAAAAGCAGAGAGCATCAGCTTGCGGCATCTGCCTTCGATTGCTAACACAGACAACTCACTCTTTAAAGCGGTTTCGTTTTTGCCGCCTCATAGGCACTTCGCTCGCGTCGCGCAGTGCTGGTCGGTCCAGTTCCGATATAAAAATCATAGAGTTTCTTACTACAATACATAGAGGGGAATCTGGCGCTAGTGTCTATGCGGGCGCCTTCAGCGGCGCTTTAGCCACCATGGGAATGAAGGAAAGTACTTGCTTCGGATCTGCTTCGGACGGCTTTCGTGCTCGAGATTTGCGCCGCTTGTTTGCCGAGTGTAAAACAAAGTGATATGAAGTTATTTCCATTTAAAACTTGCTTCATTCTTTTGTACGTAAAACTCATTGCAAAAAGTTTGCACGACCGTGAGATGGAAGTGAAACCTGGACAGGTTCAACCACCAGGGTATGCATTGATCTACACTTGTGTTCCCTATCTGGCATCACAATATAATGAATTATTTTTATACAACACTTAAAACAAACGTGCTTGCTTTTCCCTCGAAAGTACGCATTATCTATTTATGGAAATAACAGTACCGTATTGAGTGAGAAACAACGCATAGTCTTCTGCGATGCCAGGTGCGTCTGTCCAAGTGGCCTGCCCCCAACGCATCTCTCGTTTTGTTGTGAAGTCGAGCCAAAGGAGCGTGACGGTGCGTCTACTTAGCTTCGCCGTCGTTTTGCAGAAGATTTGAAAGAGTTTTGAGAAGTAGCGCTTATCAAAAAACGTGAACTCTATGCAATTTCCTGCACTGGCATGGGATGCAACATCTATGCGCAGCGGTGAGTGCACGACGCTTTGCTAAAGCTGTCAAATACAACCTGTAAAGCTGCAACATCGCAGCAAACCAAGAGATCTAGCGCTCTTCAGCCTCTTTGAACAACAAAAGCACTGCTTGAGTGTTTTGCAACGCACCCCACTGCCCACGCCTCACGACGAAGGAAACTGAAACTGTAGAAAAAGATCCGCAGATAGTCCGCTAGCTAATGCTATCCAATCCGAAGCCTGTACTTCCCATCATTCCAATGGTGGTTGAACGATCGCAGCTCCAGTTTCCTCTCTAGGTTATTGTATGAAACTCTATGTAAAAAATGAAAGCGACAGTTATCGAGGCATTTGTGTAGATGCCATAGGGCAGGCGCCGACTAGCGACGCGATAAAGCAGACGACCCTGCATGAAGCACGGGCTCGCTATCAGGTTTCAGTTGAGCAGCAAATGCCTGGGAAGCAGCGCGCCCGCAACCAACACGGCGTTGTCTACTATTACACGTCACTCGACGGCGCCCGGCCCAATATGATGCCTTTGTTTCTGTCATGTAGTACAAAACAAACTAAGCAATAGTTACAAAAGCAGCTGGCCTTACCTGTATCCTGCACGAGGAAAAAAAGTATCTCGTTGTCACAACGTCTTGTTTCTTCACAAGAACTGACTTAACGCCAGAATTGCTGAGCGCGAAGCTCTGCGATTTTGGCCTTCTAAGCTAGCTATTAACACGAGACACAATCAGCGGAGACAGGTTATTTATTTGTCTCAATAAACAAGTTATAACTCTTGTTTAGCGTATGATATGTTACATCACAGACGGTGGGAGCCATTTTGATCCACCACCGATGGGACAGTCCATGCCGGGTGGGTCTCTGGGTCTGACACGTCTGGCCGGGCCCTGGTGGCCCATTCTCAGTTGTCTGACGGACCTGGCTATCAAAATTATGAAACGGCGCCACGAAATAAAACAAAATCACTAAGGAGCACACGAACGCACCTTCTGCCTGCATGCGGCCTCCGCAGAGCCGGGCTACCAAATTAAGGCGCCGCGCACATGTGTACTCCGTGTCATTCAGAATCCACCCTACCTTGATGTGTCTCTCTCCGCTAGTAGCTTCAGAAAGGGGGAATGAATGAATGAATGTGTGGTTGAAGGAAAGGAAAAAGGCACCTAATTTGTGCAGCCCATTAGGGAGCACGGCGCAGTGCCTAAAGGGGGCCGGAGGTCCCTTTTGGCACTTATTTGCATCTCTGTATCTCTCTCTCTCTCTCTGCGGGGGCGCACGACTGAAGGTAATCAGCGTCATGTGCAAGTCAACAACAAAGGTAGACCGGCAGACGGCAGACAACCCGCATCAACTGACAGCCTACGCAACCATGTCGCGCGCGTCGACCGTGTCAGCCGACGCTCGTGGGAACTGAAATGTTACGGGAGTCGTTGCGGCCCACAGTCGATGACGAAAGATCGGCAGGCGTTTGCAGGAGGTAGGCGACATGAGACAAGAAAATGTATCGCTTCTTTTGTGCGGTATCCTCGTTAAAGGTCACGGAATAAGAGCTCGACAGTTATTTGTCACTAGTACGGAGCAAGTGTCGCTTGCGAGTTGTCTTTGACGCTGAGAAACGCTGCTTCTAGGCCATGTCGCAGGGAGGGTTGGTGTTGCTGCTGTAGGGTGGAGCTGACACAATGCTGCGCAGCTATTAGGCAAAAACGATTTTAAATGCGAAGCATTTCTTAGCGGACCCCAAGCGCTTTGATAGTTTCTATCTACGTATCTATCTGTCTATTTAGCCGTCTACGTCTGGGTGGTCTCGTGATCGTCTCCTTAACTTGGTGTAGAACGAAATGGGCATGGGAGGATAAGAGGATTTGACGAATATGACTGTCGGGTCATGACATGAATAACGTGAAAATTCTGTCGCGTTCGTCGTCAAACCCTTTCCTCCAGGCACGTTAGGCACATACATGTTTACCACGGGCCGCGGTGTGCGGGCATGCACCACAGGTGATTGACAGTTTATATCTACCTAGGAACGGTGAGAACAGACATTGGTAATTTAAATGTGAGAGCATTACCAAAAACTCGCATCGGCAGCGTTGACCCGACGAATGCAAAGGATAACAATTAGGATCCCAGCAGGAATCGAACCCAAGTATTCTGCGTGGCAAGCAGGTACTCTATCACAGAGCCACGCCAGGTCTGTAAACTTGTCTGGAAAAACAGCCTATGCAGGCGTAACGTCGGTGCAACGTCAATTGTGGTTGTGGTGCTGGCTATCTAATTTTACAAGAAAGCAATAAACAATACATATGTACTCCTATGATTCAGGCACCATGTCAGGTTAATGTCTGTGGTTCTAATGTTGGCTCCACTTTTATAGCAGTCTAATAAACATTACATTTTTATCCCTATGATTCATCACATTATATTCAAGCGTTGCCGGACCCCGGATGAGTACGGCAACGAAAGTTACGTATGATATACACACCATCGCAACGTAAAGTGCACTTCATTTCGATAATACTGACGTATGTGCTCTAACGTGAGAGCTGACGTTACATCACACCATACGTTACCCTTTAAACGCCATTGTTGTCGACGTGCCTGGTAAGCCCACGATGTGCACACAACTACTACACTTTAACACGCCGATCCACCTCGCAACGCTTGGCTCAAAGCCATAAAATACAGCATGAAAGTACTTGCTGGCTGCTTCGCATGAAACCGATTCCCACAAGGCGTGCACGCCGAATTTTTTTTCTGAGGTGTTTTCTAAAACAAATCTTTATAGGAAAACTAGAGTGTGAAAGTAATGGCATGTGCGTTGCAGCTAATTTTAAACAATAAAGGCCACAAAAAAACATAGCTACAGAGAGCGATCACTTGATGTAATCCTTTCACGCCGCCCCATCCACTTGCACGCGCTTACACCAGTGGTATAATTAATTATTAATTAATCACTTAAAGAATTAATTAATGTTTATTTATTGAGTTGACATCATCATCAAGAAGGTCATTTGACTTGATGATGTTCTCTAGTTTATGCTGACAGCGTTCCGGCTTCCCTCTTATTGCAATCTTCTTTTATTATTGCCAAGCACTATAGATGTTCTCGCAAATTCTCGTCTCGCAGCCAAGAACCCGCATATTTTCCTTTTAACGTTTATAAGCTGATGGTTTATATTGCATGGGAAGGCTTTCGCGGTCTAATAACTCAAGCATCGCAAACAGCACTATACGATAACTAACTCTAGCTCATATGTTGTATCGCAAAAGGTGCGTGCACATCACCTGCCCGAACAGAGATTAATCGTATTTCTCTCCCACTAACACAGACTTGCACGTATCTTGAATACACAACCTGAGTAACTTTACTGTGAATACTTTTCAGGGTATTATCTTTAAAGTAGTTTGATAGATGAGTACTCTTACTGGAACCTAAATAGGTTTCAGAGTACCTTGTAATCGTCATTTCAAATGCATTTAGAGAAAATGCAAACACTTTAGCAAGACAGCACAAGATCAGGATACCTCACCGCTACAGGCACAATTTGTTTCTAGCGTTCAATATAAGCATGCTTTATGGCTACGTACGCACGAACTTCTTGCGCCAAGTCGTCCAGTCACCCACAGTGCATGCGCGCTGATTTGTTCCATGAAAACATTAAGCTGCCCCGTTGTTCTGCCCCCTCTTCTCGTAACTGCCGCCTAGTAATTCGATGCCACTTCTCGACATGATTTTTTTTTTTAATTTATATATGTAAACATGGGAAAGTATATGCTACGTTACAGCCGGCTATCCTACCATCGTGATATTAATATCGAAAAAAAAAACACACGCACACACAACAGCAGGAAGAACAACAGAGAATAAAAGAATAAGAAAAGAAGAAAGATAATCAGAAGTACTATTTGCACATACGATCTCTGGCGTATTAAGGATACCTCCAAGAGCAGAGTCCAATACACGCAGGGTGATCACACAAGTCACCGCGGGTAAAGTCGGTACAGATATTAAGAGCGGAGCTGCTTAAGCCGAGCATTGGTCCGTGACGGATGAATAGACACGATCATCATCATGAATTGGCACGCGCTGTCTTCGTCCTCTTCTTCATCTCCTGCTTCGATCGCTCCCAGAACACGTGCGCCGAGAAAAGGAATAAAGACGGAAAAAGGTTGAAAGACAGAGATAGAAAGACATAGAAAGAAAGAGGAAGCGAGGAATAGAGAGCAAGGGAGAAAGAAAGATAGGAACAGCGAGAAAGAGAACGAGATAGAGAGAGAGAGAGAGAAAAGACAGAAATAGAAATAAACAGAGACAGAAAAGAGAATGAAAAAACAGGGAGGAAGAAGAAAAAATCACAGCATATCCACGGGGTGAATGATGATGAGTGGGACGAAGCTCCGGAGGGAATCATCGGTAAACCGTGAAACTCTTCCGAGAAATTCGCCCAGTACATCATAAAAAGAGTGTGAAACACCGTGTATATATTAAACATTCAACTTTTATTGTACTGTTGGTTTACGTGGTCCCTTCATTATCACCGCTTTGTGATCGGTGAAATGCAAGGAAAGTGTCCGCTCCCGCGCGAAAGAGAAAGCACGCCAAGAGCGACCGCGTTCCCCGTTCGCCCTGTGAGAATTAATGGCAAGGTTAGAGGGAAGACACGACGCGCGTAGCGTTCCTCTTCGCGTTCCACCACGCGAGGTCGGTAGCATGCCCAACGAAAACCAACGGAACGCGATCGTGCAAGTGCTCCGACTTCGCATCACCTCATGGTCTCATTTAGCGTCCCAAAACCAAACATCTTGCTCAAGGTATGCTTTGCGTTTTTCGTAGAAATAATTTCTTTATTATGTACATTAAGACGAAAAGTTGAAAGCTCACTAGAGTATATCGCCCGCAAAGTATGTCTTTTAGTGTGATTTAACTCTCGTAAGGCAGGGTCCTCGCGCCGTTGCCGATCGGCGCTCGCCCGTTGCCGATCCACCTCGCCCGTTGCCGATCGGGCGAGGTGGCTACATACTACTACTACAGAGGAGGGAACAACTCACACCCTAAGGAGCTTCGCCCCTAAAAAAAAAGAGAGGAAGGAAGAGAAAAATAAAGAGGAACGAGGCATGCCGCCCAGCTCTGCACTTCCTTCAGGCTTGACACCACTAATGCGAAGCTGCCTTAATTTCTTTACATGCACTTACATAATAATAATGGGGTTTTACATGCCAAAACCTTGATATGATTATGAAGGACGCCGTAGTGAAGGGCTCCGGAAATTTCGACCACCTAGGGTTCTTTAACGCGCAGCTTAATCTAAGTACACAGGTCTCAGGCATTTTTGCCTTCACCAAAAATGCGGCCGCCGCGGCCAGGATTCGATCGCATTTACTTAGATATAACGTGACTATGACATATGTTCATTAAGAACACAATATTGTGAAGAGAAGCAACAATGCAATTTACAAACAGCTCCTTTAACTCGTGTCCATTAAATAAAAAATTGGGGCAGCTGGGCACTACTATAGTGGGAACACTAAGGAAGCGGCGGAGCTGGTGCCCTCCCCTTTTCCCTCACCCTCACTTGCCTTTCGCACCCCTTGCTATACTATACTATACAAGAGGGCTCCACTAACGTGAAATCTGGGGAGGTGCGAAGCGCCGGTGTTTCCCATAGGGACACGCCAGTAGAAACGCGAGGACAGCGTCCTTTTCTTGCTACAGACAGCGTCGCAGACAGCGTCCATCGCAGAACACAGAGCTTTTCCTGAGCCAACGCGCCGTTTTATATGCCACTCGGAGAAGCGCACGGGGCGTTGTCTCTCGCGGATGAGCGCGCGTTCTCGCGAGCTTTTTCTGAGCGAACGCGCCGTCTTATTTGCCACTTGCTTTACCTTGACGGGCGACACCGTGACGGGCTACGGCGGCAGGAGACGCGAACAGCCCGAGCGCCTCAGGTGCTTCACTAATAAGTGCGCTCACCGCGCGTCTTTTATTGTCAGGGTGTGGCCATGGTCCAAGCACTTTGCTAATTGTGAGTGGTCGTGTATCGAGGCTGTACAGCCGATCACTCATTTCATCGCGCTCTTCTTCGTATCGCGGGCATTCTATAATGACATGCTCCACTGACGCCTTGGGATTATCGCAGTGGTCGCACTGTGGGGACGCTCTTCTTTTGATGCAGCACAAGAAGTGAGGTGTGTATGCAACGTCTAATCGCAGATGATGCAGAAATGTGTTAAACTTTCGATTGGTTTACTTCCTCTAAAGCTTCACAGGAAGATTCATCTTTGTAGTATTTTCAATGTAACAAAATATTTTAATAGCCGAGCTCTTTAAGGTCGACATTGAAACGTGTGGAACGTTCGCACTTTCGACTAGCGGGTATGCGCCACATATATTGTGTAAGAGACAGCCCAAGTGAAATCAACCACCCAAGAGAGGAGTTTCTACCGAACACGACTTTGTGGAAGAGGTCTGGGCAAGGGCTCAGAAGGTTTGTAGCGATCCAGACCATGCCGCAGCGGTAGCCCACGAAGAGATGTGCGATGTCGAGCGCGGGGACAAAGAGATGAGCGTCGATGAAGAATTAAGAGAGCGAAGAAAGTAAACACGATTCCGAAGACGAGTCTGAGACGAATGAAGAAATTACCCAAGCGAGTGATGAAGTGAAGAGAGAGACGCGTAAAGTTGAGTCTGCGGTAGAATAACAGAGAGCTGAGCTAGTTGGTAGGTATTCATGTTAAAAGACTGGGCGTGCAAACATGGACACAAGAGACAAGTCAAGACAGCCGTCTTGACTTCTCTCTTGTGTCCGTGTTTGCGCGCCCAGTCTTTTAACATGGATGAGTTTGCGACATGCGAAGAAACGAGTCGTATGAGTGATGAAGGTGTCGGGACTGGCGAAGAAGATGCTGGTTTGGGAGAAAGTGAGACAGACAAAAATAAACAGTTTGAAGAGAGATAGGGCTTGCTTTAATCGCCAAAACAGTTAACCACCCACCACCACCAGCTACGCTGTTTAATCAGTCCTCGCGACGTTAAGTTGGTGAAGCTGGGTTGATGTTTGAATATACTCTACACAAATGATTTTCTCGATCGAGTATTCTATGCACTACTTAAATACTACTCAGTAACTTAAGTGCATTCTAGAATTGTACTGCGCAAGTCTGCGCACCAACGTCAACGCCGGACGTTATTCACCACGCCGTCGCTGTCGCGTTGTTGCGGCGTGGAATCTGGCCGCGGACACTTTTCAGCAATTTGATCGAACTCAGAATAGAAGATACTTCCTCGCGTGTAAGCGTTCGGCGTGCGGTCATTGCGACTAATATTTATTCTGACACGTCGGATGTCATTCGGAACGAGAACCTCAATAGGCAGAGTGATAGACTGTCTGTTAAGGTCGCTCACGTTGTTGTCAGTATTATGGACACGAACACGGTGCCGTAGTCCGTGCGAGTTTACGCGTTCGTATCGCAGATGACCTACTTGACGCGGAGGCCATGCGCTTTCTCTTGTTCGCCTATTTCGCGTTACAGCAGAAGTGTGCAGTTGTCATCTGGTGTCTTGTCGGAGAGGGGGGCGAAAAGGGGGAGAGGGGAGGTCCGGAATCGCGGCGTCCTCAGCCATCGCCCTGTTTATTGTCGGAATCGCTTTCAGGGCCGCGAACGCAGCTGGGTTTCGCTCTGCCTATTTCCTTGTCGTTGGCGCATTGAACAGCGATGGAAAAATTATAGCAAATAGCTGGAAAACAGCCGTTTCATTGGAACCTTCTCATAGTGCGCTTTAAAGTGAACGGCGATCAGCAAAAACCTCTCGATAGCCCAGGAAAAGTGGCTTTTTTCGCTTTACCTGGGCTAACGACGAGAAATGTGAAGAACAAACCGAAATGAATCACTCAACTTAGCAGCAAGGATTCGAGAGAACAGTTAGCCCTCAAGTGTTAATAATAATAATAATAATAATAATAATAATAATAATAATAATAATAATAATAATAATAATAATAGGAAGAAGAAGAACAAGAAGTAGAAGGGGCAACAAAGCCATGCTGGTGCATTTGTTATTCCGGTTTGTGTATATATTATGGCAAATAAGACTGGTGGTTCAGGGTAATCGGGGACAGCTTTGGCGAACGTTCAACAATGGAAATGATAGCAATTTGAATAACGTGCTGTTAAACGCTCCAGACTTCCAATTCGTACCTAGATGATACAGGAACCGGAAGCACCCAACTTCACTTCCCACAGCTGTCTCTTGGTCTGGGCAAACTTTGTGTTCGTAAACGCAGCACGTGCCGTATGACACAGTATATAGTGCAAAGTTCATGGTTGGGGGCAGCGCAAGGGAACGCGACGAAGAGGTCGATATGACAAACTTTGTCGTGGCCCCTTACGCTGCTCCACACTATGAATCTTTACTTATTTACTTAAAAATACTGCGGCCATTTAAGACCAAGTTGGTGGGGAAAATTGGAATGGGCTGCCCCTCCACGATGGTCTAGTGGTTATGGCACTCGACTGCTGACCCGAAGGTCGCGGGATCGAATCCCGGCCGCGGCGGCTGCATTTTCGACGGAGGCGAAAATGTTTGAGGCCCGTGTACTTAGATTTAGGTGCACGTTAAAGAACCCCAGGTGGTCGAAATTTCCGGAGCCCTCCGCTACGGCGTCTCTCATAATCATCTCGTGGTTTTGGGACGTTAAACCCCAGATATTATTAAAATTGGAATGGACTTTGCTTTACGTGTGAAGCAGAAGACCGAAAAACTCGCAACGGCCAATTAAAATGACACAGAAGAGAGAGAGGAGAAAATGGCAATATACTGGGTGCACATATCAATCGTCGAGCGAGAAATCACCGTGATAGCGCAATCCGATCAACAGAATACAAATTTGACGCGTGCGCTTGCGAAAAAGATAAAAAAAAAACGAAGGAAAGAAAGGTAACGAAAGCAAGCAAGCAAGCGCGCGCACACACGCAAACGCGCGCGCGCGCGCACACACACACACACACACACACAAACACACAGACACACACATGATAGCAAGCTCACGCTCCGTCGAAGTTGTGGTGTACCGTGCAAGGCTAAATTTTAGTCACCTTGCCAAATTCGGTGGTCTTCTAGGGTGTAATATACAACGATGCAGTATAAGTTTTGTACAGAACGTATAAATTCATTTACTTATCATAGCTTAGGAAAGACAAGGAGTGAAGGACTATCTTTAAGAAGATCGGTAAGAGCACTTTCCGCATTGGTCTGCTTGACGCCTGGCGCTATCATGTAAAGTATCAAAGAGAAGAAAAAAGTCACAGTTTCACCGCAAGGGCGAAGCAATGAATGCGATAGCAACCAACTGTAATGTTATAGAAGTGAGGCTGGCAGCTAACTATTTTGGATCCGGTCTTGCGTAACTTTACAAAACGCTGGTGTAAGAGAATACGGCCGCTCCAGGAAGAGATGCTCTTTCCGCACAGCCTCTGCGCGTTGAGAGCGCAGCACGTAGAAGGGTATACGAGCCGCCCGCTGATGGTTGCCGAGATAGCGCGCGCGACCGCGCCTTTTGAGTCAAAGTTCAAAGTTGCTGCTCGGGCGACAACCCCCCCTCCCCTTCGCGTATTTTCATGCTCGTTCAAGAAAGGCGGGGCGTTCCTTCTCTGCTTCGACGGTAGGCCTCTCGAGCGGGGTGATGTTATCGCATGCGCCCTCCGAGCGACAGAGATGGGCTGGCTCGTTTGATCTCTGCTTCAGCCGCGTGCATCAACACCGCTCGCGCGCTTTTACCCGCGGTAGAACATACGATGCGCGGGGGGATGTTATCAATCTGGACTTTATACGGGACATGACAGCGACGGCAAAAAACCCGTCGAGACTGTCCATATAATTGCTATCGCAATAAAAAGTGTCGTTCACCCGTTCGTGGCACGAATATACAGGGAAGCCCACGTCATCCACGAGTACTACAAGAACGGATGGATTTTTTTTCCTTTCATGAATCTTCTACCCCCTTGCAGGCTTCCAAAGAACTTATTTTCATCAACGCATAAAGTATGCGTGCTCCTTCATAGCTCATATTTCCGTGTCAAGACACGGAGATCAATTAGATGGTGCACACTCTTTTCACTCTTGCAACTTGATACCCTCTGCAGTGGAACATTCAATGATCGCCAATCGACCAAACTTATTAGAATGGCGCGTACATTTTTTACGCACATTAGAGTACAGTCGAAACCCGCGATAACGAAATCCCGAGGGAACGAAATTCTCACCGCAACGAAATATTTTCGGAGCTCCGGCGAACGCCCATAGGAGTCAATGCATTTCGTAACTCGCGACTACGAAAGATATTCATACCGCAGTCCCTCATTAACGAAATTTTTTAAACACGAGTGCGCAAATAATCTACTCTTGCAACATCAACTACATTCGAAAACTCCTGAAATGCAGTCATGCTACACTTAAATTGTCCAAACTATCGCTACTGCGCACTTGAGAAGCAGCCGCCATCATTGTTTACAAAAAAAAAAAAAAACATAAAGCTGGCGACAATGATGACGATGATGGCTTGCCGAAACACCTGCTCGTTATCGCGGACTACGTAGGCAAATCCACATTCCTCATGGAGTTTCGTTCGTTGGCTTGGCTCTGTGCTTGGCTTTGTCGGCTTTGCGCGCACATGGTCGCGTGTGTGGAGCCATTTGTGACGCGTTTGCTTGGTCGCTTGGTGCAACGTGAACCTGTGTGTTGCTACTGCTTCGTCCGATTTCGCTGCCTGCGAAGATGCCGCCTCCAACGAAAAAGCAGAAGTTCATGACGCTGGAAGATAAGGCTGCCATCATCAGTGAGGTGGAAAAGGGCTGGAAAAAAATTGACATTGCCGAAGAATTCGGCGTTGCGTGCAGCTCGCTGTCCACGATTCCGCGCTGATCCAGCGGAGCCGGAAGAAGGTTCGCCTGTAGGCGCACTTGATGACGGTACTGGTGACAGCGCGGTGCCGCCGTCGCTGACCACTGCATGGGGAGAACTTTGTGCCGTGGCAAACGAGGTTCCCGATCGAAAGGCATGAAATTGCTGCATGGTAAGGCCCGCCAAAGCAAACTTACTGACTTTTGGAAATAAAATGTGTTTTTTCTAAATTTCATGTCCTTTCTGCTGCATTCTCGCGCCAACGAAATTCCCGCAAGAGCGAAATTTTCCCCGCCGATTTCGTTATTGCGGGTTTCAACGGTAATACGAAAAAGAAACCGAGAGAAACGTATTTATTGCTCTTGATTCTGTTTCCACGTCCTGTTTTCGCGATGTCTTCGAAGGAATGCATCTTCCAACCATTCATGGATCCTAAAGAAACAGCTTTAGCGTACGCCAAACTCGTATAACCGAAGCAAAACGTAGTTCGTGGCACAAAACCACTGAATATGGCCTTTACGCATTTTATTGCACTCTTCCTGCAGCGCTCTCACTGATCATATTTTTATCGTTATTATATGGTTTTCTTTCTCATCCCGCTGGGGCTTGACACGTGCATCCGGCGGATGTTTGAGCGGAACAGCAGAGCTTTGCAGCTGTACTGGATGTCGCTTGTTCACCACGAAAGGGAATAAGCAGCGCGACCTAATATGATTCCCGGCAAAAAGTGACTTCACATCGTCGGCCGACCATTGCGATTTCCATGAGGCCGCTATTTATCACCAAGAGCAAAGAACCGAAATGCCTCAGTTGAATAAGTTTATTTGACGTCACCTCGTGTGATTTACTATGCGTGTCCGCAGGTTTGGAAAGCGTGCGCGAGCACACGAGCCGGTGGGCCGTGGCACAGCGCACTATACTACACTCGCCCCAGACACTTGTTTGCCGTTTGGCGAGCGTTGTGAAATTGGCGGAAGTGGATTTTCGCTGAGCGTATACATCTACCGAAAATATATCGTAGCAGACCGAAAACGAATGAAAGAGTATAAAGAACTCACGCGAGCACTTCGGATGAATTTTATGCGTATGGCTTCGAATGAGCGTCATTTCTCAGGGCGAACAGACTGTAATTCAGGCGGAAACGCTAACTATAGGTCGCCTCTCTTTCGAATACTCTAACCGGCTTCCTACTAACTCTTCCTGCACCATGAATGGCTATGCTCCCTCGTTCTGTTCATTTCTTTCTTCGTGCATCTCCCTTCTCGCGGTGCATAGGATAGTAAACTAGGTTTCTGTTTTGGTTAGCTTTCCTGTTTTCTTTCACAGCTCCCTGTCTCTGTACCACCTCTTCTTTGCCTGCGAACATTTAAGAACCACCGGAACATCACTTTTGCCCTGACCGCCCTCAGTTGTTTTGGCACCTGACGTGGCCGCTGCGCGGGTCATTCAAATCCAACAGTAGTATAGCAGTAGTAGTGATTGAGAGAGAAATGAAACATTTCTGCAGCCCAAAAGGCCAATTCAGCAGGGAACGCGTAATGGGAGAAAAGGGCCGCATCACTTTTTGCACCGCCTAACTCTATACGGCAATGAGCAGAGTGCAAAGTCGATTTGCCAAGTCTCTGAGACGCTCGCTCAGAAAGGAGCACGGAATCGAACCAGGAAGTGAACCGCCTTCCTAATACCTTTAGTTTTCAGCCACCTGTCCTGGCGTACCTTTCTTCCACGACAGAAGGGTGATTCAATTCACTCCTGCCAACTGCACGTAATGGCTCAGAGTTTTCGCTCGCTTCCATTCTCTGCTCTCTGCGCGAATCTTCTTCAACAGCAACAACAATAACAACAACAACGACGACTCAGAAAGCAAGAATGCTCTTCCCGGACTACGCCACAAATTGTGCATGGATGCTTGGTTTGATGATCATACAAAGTTCTCACTCTTGTATCAAGTAAATCCGTTTCTACGATTTACACCGAATCAAAAGATCGATCGATCATTTGGCTCACTCCTGCACCGTGTACGATTAGATGTTGCATACACACCACACTTCTTGTGTCGCATCAAAAGAACTCCCCTACGCGGCGATCACTGTGATAATCCCGATGCGTCAGTGGAGCATACCATTATAGAATGCCCGAAATACGACGAACAAAAGAACAGAGTTTTGGGCTAGTTGGTTTGTTACGTTCATTGAAGCCATTTCTTTTCTTGCTCTCCTTTTTTTTTTTGTAACATCTCTCTTCTATCATCTTTTATTTCCCTTACCCCTTCCCCAACACAGGGTAACCAGCCGGTCTAAGAACTGGCTAACCTCCCTGTCTTTCCGCTTTTTTCTTCCTTCCTTCCTTCCTTGAAGTCATAGCGCTGATAAGACAGGGACCACAGAAAGCGCACGTCCCGTCCTCTTTCTGTGGTGCCTGTCTTATGAGCGCTATGGCTTCAATGTACGACGAACAATGCGCTCAACTGAGTGATCGATTGAACAGCCTCGACAGACGACCACTTACAAACAGCAAAGGGCTTGGACCGTGGCCACATCCTGATTATCAAAGACGCACAGTGAGCGGTCTTCGTGATTATTTAATGGACACAAGTTTAATGAACTGTTTATAGTTGTTATTATTGCTCTCTTTTATAGTGTTGAGGTAATAATGAAAATATCTCATAGTCACGATATATGTAAGTGCATAAAAATCACACCATCTCCGCTATAGGGGACCATGAGGCAATGCGAAGCAGCGTTTCGGCATGTCGAGCCCGCGTTTGAGGGGAAGTGGAGAGGGGACGTGGAGAGGGGAGAGGGAAGTGAGAGAGGAGGAGGGGAAGTGAGAGACGGGGAGGGGAGAGGGGAAGTGAGAGACGGGAGGGAGGGGAGAGTGGGAGAGGAGGTGTGTGGAGAGGGTTCGCGCATGCGCAGTAAGGATGGTCACGCCGCGCACCACCACCACCACCACCGGTTTGAACTCCGCCATAAGATGCTTCGCATCTAAAAATGATCTGTACGGACTCTATCCGCTGTATGTACTGTACTATACCCTTAGCTCTGCTCATGTTTTATACGCCCCATACTGTATATGTACATAGTGCTGATTATTTTTAGATGCGAAGCATCTTATAGCGGAGTGATCTGTACGGACTCTATCCGCTGTATGTACTGGACTATGCCCTTAGACTCTGCTCATGTTTTATACGCCCCATACTGTATATGTACATAGTGCTTCTGATTATTTTTAGATGCGAAGCATCTTATAGCGGAGTTCAATCCGGTGGTAATGTGCGGCGTGACCACCCTAACTGCGCATGCGCATACCCTCTCCCCACACCTCCTCTCCACTTCCCCTTACCACTCATTCTCTCCACTTCCCCTTCCCCCTCTCCACTCCCCTCTCCCCTTCCCCCTTTCCACTTTCCCTCTCCCTCCCCTCTCCACTCTTCCTCTGAAACGCGAGCTAGACATGCCGAAATTCTCTCCTGCGCAATGCCGCGATGAGCGCCAGCGCATGCGCGTCCCCTTCCCCTCTCTCTCCTCTCCTACGCTGCCCCCCTCTCACGCGCCTGTCGGGAAGACAAGACGCGCGTAGCGTTCCTCTTCGCGTTCCACGACTCGAGGTCGGTAGCATGCCCGACGATCGCCAACGGAACGCGATCGTGCAAGTGCTCCGGCTTCGCATCGCCTCATGGTCCCCTTTAGCGGAAAATGGTGTAATTTTTAATTTTCTTATTCTTTTATTCTGCCATTTTTTCGTCTTTGTGTGTTTCTTCAATACTTCTATCATGATGATGGGGTAGCCGGCTGAAACGTAGTCTACCTTCCCATATTTTTTCATATATAAATAAAAAACGACGAGAACGACAACAGCAGCAGCAGCCGCTACAACAACGACGACGACGACGAGAACGGCGGCAGCAGCAGCAGCAGAACAACAACCACGACGAAGACGGCGACGGGAACGACAACAACAACAGCAGCAGCAGCAGCAGCAGCAGCAGCAGCAGCAACAACAACAATGACGACAAGAACGACAGCAGCAGCAGCAACAACAACAATAACGACAACGACGACGACGAGAAGGATAACATTAACAATAAAAACCTGCTTAGGAATATCACGCGTCCTTTCAGAACAACAACGACGACAACAACAACGCGTCCTTTCATGAGCTTGTAAGAGCAAGAACTTGTGATATGTTTTCATGTGCACTGTTTTAGTCGGTACGACGCGATGGCCGCTGAGGCCGGACGCACATCGGTAAAGAATGTTCGGAGAGCATTAAAGTCATTTTATTTGACTTGCGTTAAAGAACAAAGGCAGAATAGAAGCTATCCTGTAGCAGAAAGCGCAATTTAAAGGGACACTAAAGGCAAATAACAATTTATGTCAGAGTGAAAGGTCATTGTGTGAGAACGTCTACAACGTCAATAGTATCAACAGCAGTGCTCTAGTAATCGAGAAATTAAGGTAAATGTAGGACACAACGTGCGCCACGAGTCGGACATTTTGGAAATGATCCCGATGACGTCAGAGAGCTCCGAACACAATTAACCACTGCTAATCAAACTAGCTGCAATAAAAAAAGAACCTTCCGTGCATCACAAGACGTAATAAAATGCTGCTTGTTCGTTTCTGTTTGATTCACGGAAAAAAGAACCTCTTGGCACAACCACGGGGAACGGCGCGAGTGGTTCAAAAGTTCCGTTTTCGCCGAGCTGCGCGTCGCAGTGGTAGTTTCGGTATCACGTACTGCTGCGTGTGCTTGGCTCTCGCTATTTTCGCCCTGTCGATACTCTACTTCTGCTGCTGCTGCTGGCCAAGCTAAGCTCCGTTACAGTGAACTATACAGTTTCGAAGTGGCCCGTGGCTGCATCTTGGCAAGGTTGATGGCCGCTGTTGTGCAAGAAACCACAGCTTCGGCGGCCGGGCATTAAAGGCGTGCAACGTTGGCACGGCAACTGCTACGTCAGAAGGTCCGTTCAGGCGGGTGATTTGAAGTGCGCTAACGCCGTGCGGACCACTGAAACGTGATTTTGTTTCAAAATAAGTATTTCCTTGGCACGAAACAAGCACTGCGAGGTTTCTGCAACGCTATTGCAACAATCAACATCGACTTAATATTTGCCTTTAGTGTTCCTTTAAGCTTTGATTGGATTATCCAAAGATTTCAGGGCATTTGCTGTGTGTACGAACGCGATAGCGTTAGAGAGCTCGTTTCGTAGAAATTCCGGTGTCGGTGTCGGCGGCGGCGTCGTTCGTTGTGAGCGAAAAATCGACATTGTCCGTGAGCGATAATTCGAGATAGATGCCAATAAATGAACAATAAAAAAAAGCTTCGGCCTGAGTGAGAATCGAACCCAGGTGCACTGCGTGGCAAGTTGATGTTCGACCACGGAGCCACGCCAGTGCTTGAAACTGCTACCTAAAAAAACGCCATAAAAATTTCGTGTAGTGGGAGAAGTCTCCTTAATGCATGAAATATTGTGTCGCTGAACTGTGGATTCAAAACGCGTGAAATTCGCAACGAATGGGTGGTTTAAAGCTGCCCACCCATTACAAAGTGTGCATCTGCACAGGTGCGCGTGGCACCTTACGGACGCGCAATGGTTACTTCGCCAATTCGCAAAAGGAAAAATTATGGCGCAGTGGGCACTTCACAACTATACTTACAGTAGGCATTCTAGGATAGTTTCAAACAGCCAGTGTCACACGCACAAATGTTCCTGTCCTTGCGGCACGGTTGAAGGCGATGCTCACGAGGCCCGACTATACGCTATATGGCGCTCTACTCTTGAAAGCGAAGCACAGCGACCTCCAAGTTTTTTAAGTTCGTGAAAGCCAGTTGAACAGAATAGCCCGAGTTATATAGGGGATGTTTTTCAGATATTGTTTGCGAGGCAGAACTGAAAAGATTATTTTCAGGATACAGAACCATTTATGCTCATGCGTAAAACGAAGATTCATGATCTCTTACACATTTTACAGTCGAAGCAACCACTAGCGCAGTTACTGCCAGACGAAGCTTTTCCTTTGAGAAATATGCTGCATTATGCGACAGTGCAGCCTATATTAATTAGCAAATACTTTACGGACTTCTACACTACACTATCGATATCGAAGCTCCAACATGATCATATCTGTCTGGGCATGCAAAAAGGGCACACTGCTCTAAATGTGGCAACGTCAGTTAGCTGAACCTGCCCTGTATGTCCTCTCCTGTCTTCTTGTTTTCTTTTTTTTTTTCCCTTTGTGTCACAAATTTCTCGTTAAGCTATGCACGAACTCGCCCAATGTAATACTCAGCTGCTTAAGCACGTTGCATTTTTCTGTTCGTGGTAGGGGAATGTCCGGTGACCTTTAACGCGAGGCTCCCTCGGGTTTAGAGCATAATGATCGAAATGCGTCAGCAGTGAGCACTAACCTTGATGCACTCGAATAATGCATGGAATGGCAAAATCGATAAGCCTTGCGCTCCTCAGCGACTTTCGCGACAAATCCTGATATGTGAGCGATGCTTGCGTGGGCAATGATCGGCGCTGGCCGCCGCGTTGAAAACGATACTATCAATATTAAATGCAGTGTATGATCAATATATGGGTGCCGGAAATCGTTGGCCCACATTGACGCTGTGTTTTCTGTTATTCAGACTGCACACGTGCAAAGCTGCCTCGCAAACTCGACCGCTGCGGTACGAAGTGCCTTAATTAGCATCAGAACTGTCAATTGGGCGAGTTGGTGTTCTTCCATCTTGAACGAATACTAGCGCGACAAAAACGAGGAAGAGAATAGAAAAGACAGACAACAGCGCTGACTCGCAACTAAAGTTTATTCCGAAAAGAAGAAGAATAAATAGCAACTGGAAACCTAAGAAAAGGAACATCCATCGCGCATGCTCAATGTGACAAAACAAACAACGAAAGGCTATGTGGCTGATGAGACGTGGACGTGACGCAAGCTATCCGTGAAGTATGATACTTCTGCGTCTGAAAGTAAAGTGGACGAAAAGATAACTTGCCGCCGGCAGGGACCGAACCTGCCGGCGGCAAGTTATCTTTTCGTCCACTTTACATTCTTCACATTTGTATTCTAATTACTACAAATAACGTCCCCCGTACTTTCCTTGGCATTATTGTCTGTTAGTTCTCATTAATATTATAACGCGGCACTGAAAGAAGGAGGAAGAAGAGGGAGTGGCGCGAGGGATTGCTGACCGGCGTTTTGCGACCGTCTCTTGTGTTTTTCTCCAGCTTTTACTTCGCATTGTAAATAAACCCATCACATCCGTAACAGCTTTGGTGGAGAGATGCGGGGTAATCCGACGCCCTGGACAACCTACTCTCAGGAGACTTTCGAAGAAGCAGACGTGAGCCGTTCTACCCCCGGAAATCGCCGACATGACCGACGCCGAAGCAGGCATGCCGGCGGGCAACGCCGTTGCATCAACCAGTGCCACGGCCTTGGAACAAGCTGGCCGCAGACCAAGACAACCTAACTGCTGGGCGCCTGAACCGCGCACATTCTCAGGTAAAACAGATGAAGACGTGGATGATTGGCTGAAACACTACGAAAGAGTGAGCCGCTATCACGAGTGGAGTACGCCGGCGAAACTCGTGAACGTAGCATTTTTTCTCGCTGGGACCGCTCTGCTTCGGTTCAAGAATCATGAACACGTGCTCACTACTTGGGAAATCTTTGTTGAGGAATTGAAGGCCTGCTTTGGGGACAATAGCTCGAAGAAAAAGAAAGCTGAGCAAACGCTCTCGCGCAGAGCTCAGTTGCCCGGCGAAACGTGCACGACATACACCGAAGAGGTATTGAAGCTTTGTGGGATTGTAAACGCGAATATGCCTGACGAAGAAAAAGTCGGACGTTTGTTAAAAGGCATCGCCGAAGACGTGTACAATTTCCTGATCACGAAGGAAAACCTGAGAACTCCTTCCGAATTTAGGCAGCAGTGTCGCGCATTCGAGGCTCTGAAGACCCGAAGAATTATGCTCAAGTTCGGGCGCTTGGACAACGTTCCCAGCGTTGCAAGTATGGACGTCGCCTCCTGCGAAGACATTCCCTTGATCATCCGTCGGATAGCTCGAGAGGCGCTAGGACGGCTCCAAGCGGCGGATGCCCACTACCAATGCTCGTTCGACGATTGCCCCGAACCACCATCATACTGGATGCGAGAGCGTCGCGTCGAGTGCAGACCGCATAGTGAAGAGGCATATTTCAACCACTGATCTCCACTAGGAGGAGCTGGATGGCGCATCGCGCACGCGGGCGTGAAGCCACCGGAAGCCGCCGTTTTTGTCCCGGAAAAGAGCTTTTCTCTTCTTTTTTTAAAGAAATACCTGCTTGTAGCGCAGTAAACTGTATGAATCGACCGGAAAAGTCGTCATGGAAGACATTTCACGCGTAAGTACCTCAATGTTGCATTACTTTTTACGCATTTTGTACGTTGCAGCACTCCGCCGTATTCGGATGGTGTCGGCACGGCGTCTGTCATCTTTCGTGTAGCGTTCGTCGGCGTCTAAAGTGAGGCGTAATCGCAGAGTTTGAAAAAAATAAAAAATAAAAACGATCATAACAACATCTGGCACCCGAGAATATTTGAATTGCGCGACTGAGACGCATAGAAGACGCCGGCCTCCGGGACAAACAGGGCACCTTCCGGTGGCTTCACAAGCGCCCGCCTCGCAGAGCGGGGATGCGCCGTCCAGCCTTTTTAATGGAGGTCAGTGATTTCAACACGAGCCTCCAGTCTCTACCTGCAGATCACAGTCGCCGCAGTATATCACCATCCCCCCGGCGGGTTGCTGCGGAATACCACTCAACACCAACAAGGCATATTCCTGAAGATTACTACCAGGCGTCACGACGTGCTTCTGCCGAGCACTACCCAACTTCGCGTAACTCTGCTCCCGCTAATGTAAGCCGAGAACTACCTGTCTGCTACGCATGCGGCCTCCGAGGGCATATTTCGCGCTTCTGCCGCCGCTAGCCGCGAACACCACGCTTTTCGACGTACCCTGCTCGTGTGCACGGAACCTCGACCTCTACACCTGTCATCCACCCTCTACGACAGCAGTGGCCTAGCAGATTGCGCAACGAGTCCCCCGCCCCTGAGCGAAGCCTTACGCCGCCTCCGACACGATCACACAGTTCGCCGTCCCCGCGTCGTCGGTCGCCTTCCCCGCCTCAGCTGGGAAACTAGCTGGTGCGACTGATGGAAGTGCGGTCGTGGGACGGTCAGATTCGCCAATTCCTCCTTCTGTTGTGATGCTAAAGAACAAAGTGGGTGTGCGTATAGACGGTGTAAATACTATCGCCCTTGTAGACACTGGTGCTGCTATTTCGGTAATGAGCCTTCGTTTCAAAGATTGTTTTTTTTTTAGGCCATAAAGTTATGTTCGCGTGGGACCGCAAAGAAACTTTTTGTGGAGTTGGATATGTTGCGCCTTGTCGGTCTTTGTTAAGTTCTTCTGACTATTGGGGGACAAAGTTTCAGAGTCGAATTCACTGTGTTGGCTCACGCAACTCATGACGTCATTTTAGGTATAGACCTCCTTCGTGAATGCGACGCAACGCTTGACTGTGGAACTGGAGAAATTCTTCTACAAAGCACGTTGCCAACTGCCGCCATTGATGACTTTTCAACTCACCCAAGTGATGCGCTTTCAATTTCTAACGATGTGTCGATCCCTGGTCGGACAGCAGTGTTTATTCCCATATGCTCTTCTCGCGCCCAGTTGGGACCCTACACAGGACTTGTAGAGCCTGATCGCACCAACGCTATTAAGAAGAATGTGCTGGTCCCGCGGTGTGTTATTCGAGCCATCGACGGGCATGCGTTTTTGTGGATGGTCAACGCCTCACCAGAACCTGTTGCTCTCCCAGCCGGACTTAAATTGGGAACACTTGAAGGGCAGACCGCAATTGACATCAGAATGGTTGTAGAGTCCTCAGGCATCAGTCGGACAACGCCCAACTACTCGGCCGAATTGCGACGCATGATTAACAAGGCGCTGTCTTCTTCCGAGCAGCATGTTCCCGAAGAACTCTTGCACGCGATGCGGCAGTCTTTGATTTCGCTCAAGACGAGCGTTGTCTCACGTTGCCGAAATCCCGTATGCGCCACCGAATCACCACGGGAGATGCTACGCCGACACACCAGAAACCCTATCGCGTATCCCCTTCGGACAGGAAAGTGATCGCCGAACAGGTCAACGACATGCTGCGGAAGGGCGTTATTCAGGAGTCATGCAGCCCCTGGGCAGCTTCTGTTATACTCGTGAAAAAGAAAGACAACTCGTGGAGATTTTGTGTTGACTACCGCCGCCTTAACGCCGTCACAAAGAAAGATGTGTACCCTCTACCACGTATCGACGATGCTGTTGATTGCCTGCACTCCGCCGCATATACTTCTCATCGGTCGACCTAAGGTCTGGGTACTGGCAGATACCAATGCGTCCGTCTGACAGAGAGAAGACTGCTTTCGTTACGCCCGATGGGTTATTTGAATTTAACGTTATGCCGTTCGGCTTATGTAATGCCCCAGCAACTTTCGAGAGATTTGTGGATTCCATCCTTCGCGGTCTCAAATGGGAGACTTGTATGTGTTACCTGAATGATGTGGTTATGTTCGGACGGACTTTCCACGAGCACAACCAGCGGCTCAGCGTTGTTCTGGATTGCGTCAAACAAGCTGGGCTCATTTTAAACGCAAAGTCCGATTTTGGTGAGCGCCAAGCCCTGGTTCTCGGATATCTCGTCGACAAGGACGGCATACGACCAGAGCCCCACAAGATTACTGCAGTCCGCAACTTTAAGCAGCCGACGACGGTGAAGGATCTTCGTAGCTTCCTGGGCCTGTGTTCTTATTTTCGCAGGTTTATTAAGGACTTCGCCCAGCTTGCTCATCCCCTGACAAACTTGCTCCGGAAGGACACCCCATACCAGTGGACCGTTCAGTGTGAGACTGCCTTTGAGCAGCTGACGTTTTTGCTCACTCCCGGGCCACTCTTACGTCATTTCGACCCGGAGGCACTCACGGAATTGCGCACATGGTGTCGGCGTTGGCGCTGTGCTCGTTCAGTTTCATGACGGGCGTCAACACGACGTTGCGTATGCAAGTCGTACTTTGACGAAGGCTGAGAGCAATTATACAGTCACGGAACTTGAATTCCTCGTGGTTGTTTTCGCCGTCCAAAAATTCAGACCTTATTTCTACGGCCGACATTTCAAGATCGTCACAGATCACCATTCTCTGTGTTGGCTTGTCGGACTACGCGACCCAGCTGGTCGATTAGCTCGTTGGGCATTGCGGCTTCAAGAATATAACTTTTCTGTTGCTTACAAGAGTGGTCGCTGCCACGCAGACGCCGACTGCTTATCTCGTCTTCCATCTCACAATGTGGACACTGATGACGACGATTTCGAGAACTACCTAGCTGCGATTTCCTCCAACTTCCCAAGTTTGGACGCCTTCGGTCACGAGCAACAGCGCGACCCTTCACTGAGACAAAATTAATTATCGATGCGACCCGCAGCTCTGAACGCGCAACGCCATTTGAAGTTCATGACGGTCTTCTATATTGCAAGAATTACTCCAACGATGGCGCCCCACTGCTACTCGTCGTCCCCGAATGTCTGCGCCTTGCGGTATTGCGCGCAATGCATGACGACATTACGTTTGGGCACCTTGGATTTGCCCGGACGCTTATCCGCATCCGACAACGTTTCTACTGGCTTCGACTGTGGAAGACGACCAAGCACTACGTAGCGAGTTGTGATGTCTGCCAGCGCCACAAACAACCTACTACTCACACAGCAGGCACACTGCAACCTGTTAAGCCACCGACTTCACCTTTTGAAAAAGTCGGCATAGACTTACTCGGCCCCTTCCCCAAGTCTGCCACCGGCCGCCGTTGGATTATCGTGTGCGTCGACTACCTAACAGCGGTATACTGAAACGATTGCAGTTGCTTCATCCCACCTCATCAGATGTGTCGTGGTGTCTACTGCACTCGACTATCCTACGTCACGGAGCCCCTCGTGTGATCAGTGATTGCGGCCGGCAGTTCACCGCTGATGTTGTTGAAGAGTTGCTACGGATCTGTGGGTGTCAATATCGGCATTCCTCACCTTATCATCCGCAAACCAACAGCCTAACAGAGCGCACCAATCGTACCATCATCAACATGCTTTCAATGTATGTCTCAGCGGACCATAAGAAATGGGATGCTGTATTACCTTTCGTTACATACGCCTTCCATACCACAAAACACGAGGTCACAGGATATACGCCTCTTTTTCTTCTCTATGCTCGTCATCCTCAAAGCTTTCTCGACACCATACTTCCTTTCTCGACAAACGAAAATGCCAGTGTTGCGCAGACTTTGTGTCGCGCCGAAGAGGCGCGTCGACTTGCGCGACTTAGAAATCTCTCCTCCCATGCTCGTGCTAAAGACCGTTACGACGCAAGACACCTGCCAGTCACCTTCGCCAAAGGTGCTTTTGTGTGGCTATGGACGCCTGTTCGAAAGAAGGGACTTTGCCAGAAGCTCCTTTCCAAGTACTCCGGTCCCTTTGTCCCAGTGCTTGAGTGACGTCACTTACGTCGTTGCGAAAGTGACAGTTGAGAACCACCGTTCGCGCAACACGCAGGTTGGGCATATTGCACGATTGAAGCCCTACAACAACCGATTACTCTGACTCGCTCGGTGAGCTTCGTCTTGCCCGGAGGGAAACGTAACGCGGCGCTGAAAGAAGGAGGAAGAAGAGGGAAGGTCGCAGGCTCGGTCCCTGCTGGCGGCAAGTTATCTTTTCGTACACTTTACATTCTTCCCATTTGTATTCTAATTGCTACATATAACTTCCCCCCTACCTTCCTTGGCATTATTGTCTGTTAGTTCTCATTAATATTGTGTCTAACGAAGAAAAAACGAGCCCATAAAAGTCATTTGCTGTCCTTCAACAATACACAAAGCTACAAGTGCGTTCGAAGCCGCAGGCACAAAGGCTAGGCAAATCCATGTGTCACCTATCATTCCCATGGTGGCTGAACAATTGTAGCGCCCCAGTTCTCTCTAGTGAACATTGTAGGAAACTTTATATAGCCGAGGACTCGAATGGCTTTCCCCATCACATAACCGCCATAAGATGCGCAGAAATGTTTACTGAATATGTGATTTCGCATTTTTATATTCTGAAATATTGCTCAGATTGCTTTGGGGTGCTCTTGTATTACTGACTCGCACAGTAACACTTGAATGCACAGTAACATTTGAATATTATCATTCTTAGGTTAACACACCAGTAGGATTAACGTTATTACACAGAAAGAAAAGCAACGTGGAAGATGAGTAATGGGTTCTAGCCTTCCTCATCTTTCACTGTCAAAGCACGTTCAGATGCCAGGTCACTGATTTCAAAAAGTCTAGGCCAGTACACTACAGTCTCGTTTTAAAACTCACCATGACCGAGAGGTTCGTGATGTTCGAGAAGACCGACTTACAAATTCATTGAGCATACCGGTCGGTCAGTCTATTATTAATACATAACACCGACCAACCTTGCACACGTTGCACACTGTTGTGAAGAATACTTTGAACGACTGGTACGAGGGCAGCAAAAATTAGCGCGAAAGAAGACGATGCTGCTTAGTGTTGTGCTGCAGTGCTGACCACATGAAGATAAATTACATCGTCTTTGGCACAGCTCGTCTTTTCACGTTAGTCTGATCGACAATACCCGACACTTTTATTTTGTCCTTATGTAGGGAGGGGGCATCATTTTGCGTACGAGGCTTTTCTATCGATGAGAAGCAAAGCGCACAACAAAAAATGCAACCATACATTTGATGAGATCCCCTTATGTAACAGAACATTTTCTGTAACCTTTTGAAACGAAAGAAAGAAAATTATGAGGTTCAGATGAGACTCGACCGATTAAGTAGATGGAGCACCATAGAAAGAAAAAATAAGGACGTTCAAGGATCGTCAATATTCACAAAGCTTTTGTATTGGACAGTGGCGACGTCAATTATTCGCAAGAAAAGGATGCATGGTATGCGTGCCTACTGCAGAACATAATGTATAGCGTCATGCAACTAATGCTTAAGCTGAACTGCTGGAAGAGGAATGGTTATGAGATGTTTCTTGCCAGCAAGCGTGTTGTATAAGAACACCATGTGACTAGAATTGCGAGCGAACTGTAAAATTTTCGTTGAACTAGAATCTGCTTGAACGACGTGAAGTTTTGCGAATGAGCTTCCTATGGTCGTAAATTTACTCCAAAGCTGCGCAGACTTTCGTTTACACGGTTGGTGTGACAGTTGCAATCCTACACAGTTTTCTTACCCACCGCTTGTCCCGGTGAATTACGCTACTGAATCAGATCACGTCCTTGACAGCGACTGCTGTGGTCACACAGAACACACAATAAATGTAAACGTTTGTTGATCTTCTATACCCGCGTTTATAAAGCGCTATAAAAAAATTCATGAGTCATTCCACTCTGTGAAGGGGAATGACCGGCGAAGCTGTATAGCGCAGAGATTTATTTTGTTTATTTATAATTTTTTAATTAGCGTACGCTCGTGAACAGTATTTCCACCTCCATTTGCGCGGGCCAGAAGTGCAGCGCGCAGTTTATTTATTTATCTAGTTATTTCTTTGTAAATTACCTAATTATTTCGTTGATTTTTTAATACAATTTAATACCACTGCTTTTAAAAATATTTTTCCCCACGATTATTGCTGACTGGAACTCCTTGCCAATAACTGCTTTTCAGTCCGAAGGTATTGAAAAACAGCTTGAAACTTTTTTTGTTAGGTTTAGTTCCGAATGATGTATCTATATGTATATGTATTTAGTAGACTTCTGCTGCGCATGAGTGTTTTGTTCACTGTTTATGTACCGTATATATATATATATATATATATATATATATATATAAATGAAGGAAAGCAGATGATTTTTTCAAGGGCTCGATTATCTTTGTTAGACACATTATTAATGAGAACTAACAGACAATAACGCCAAGGAAAGTACAGGGGGTGTTAACTGTAGTATTTAGAATATGAATGTGAAGAAAGTAAAGTGGACGAAAAGATGACTTGCCGCCGCCAGGGACCGAACCTGCGACCTTCGAATAACGCGTCCGATGCTCTACCACTGAGCTACGGCGGCGGTCATCCTTCCGTCCACTTTCTGGGGTATATATGTTGATTTAAACCTAGGAGTGTTAGTCAGCGCCAATCGCAGCCATGGCGGCGAGTGTGGAACACTCTTTTTTTGCCTGTTGGCGTCACGTAGCACGTGATCTTTTTACGAGCTGGCAGCTGACCAATAATCCCTCGCATACTACCTGATCATCTGCTTTCCTTCATTCATAGCGAGGGTCTCGTCCTGAAATCATCTGCTTTCCTTCATTCATAGCGAGGGTCTCGTCCTGGCAAATCATCTGCTTTCCTTCATTCATAGCGAGGGTCTCGTCCTGGCAAAATCATCTGCTTTCCTTCATTCATAGCGAGGGTCTCGTCCTGGCAAAATCATCTGCTTTCCTTCATTCATAGCGAGGGTCTCGTCCTGGCAGACTTAATGCCTTCAGGTAGTATGCGAGGGATTATTGGTCAGCTGCCAGCTCGTAAAAAGATCACGTGGTACGTGACGCCAACAGGCAAAAAAAGAGTGTTCCACACTCGCCGCCATGGCTGCGATTGGCGCTGACTAACACTCCTAGGTTTAAATCAACATATATACCCCAGAAAGTGGACGGGAGGATGACCGCCGCCGTAGCTCAGTGGTAGAGCATCGGACGCGTTATTCGAAGGTCGCAGGTTCGGTCCCTGCCGGCGGCAAGTCATCTTTTCGTCCACTTTACTTTCTTCACATTCATATTCTGAATACTACAGTTAACACCCCCTGTACTTTCCTTGGCGTTATTGTCTGTTAGTTCTCATATATATATATATATATATATATATATATATATATATAGTGCAGAACCTGTAAATAAAAAAAGTAAATAAATAAAAACATTTATTTATTTATTTATTCACTTTGTTGTGTCCATTTATCGATTTTCTTTAATCATTCATTTCTGTATTTACTTTCTTTTGTGTTTATTGTTAATGGAGCAGTGGTGAGTAGTTGGGTTTGGCCAATATCTGCGGCGCATACCTGCTTGGGTTTTTCTGTTGAGTCGGTAAGTGTTGTCTAGGGTAACAGTTCGCGGGGTTGCGATATGTTCATATTTCTTATCACTCTCAGGGTCACATTCATGTCAACCAATTCACCCGGTTCGTCGGCTGCCTTACAGTGACACTGTGCAGTGACATGTCTGTAACACTGATTTGCATCTAAAATCAGACTGAACCTATAGCGATTACCTAAGGCAGCATTCACTAAACGGTAGAACACGGAGAACATAGCAGAGAGGATACAAAAAGAAAAACTACGAACCTATGCGCATATTTGTAAAATAAAGATATCGGAAGACAATTAAAGCAAACAAGGACACCGCAGAACGCAACTTTTCCGCATATAACTGTAATGAATAACGCCAGTGACAGGCAATATCTTCCAACGACTGATGTTATGCAGTAACCATGCAGATTTTTTTTTCCGGTATGAGTATTATGTTAGCTATTTCAAATGGGAGTTATTGAAATATTTTAGTTAGAACTTGTCAAGTTTGTCAACTCGCACGCAAACAAGGGCGCTCGCCACAAGGCACAGTCGCTCAGTGCCTCTCAGGCGATGGACCAGGAATTGATCGTGTCACGCCTAACACCAGTAATTCGTTATGCACAGGTTCGAAGACGCATCAGCCTCGATTCCTTTGCGAGTGTCGTACAATGTGTATAGTCGAGGCTTGCACATCGACGGTGTTGCTCACCAACGAAGCGGCTGCTTTTATGGGCTTCTCCTCGAGTGCTCCATGACACGCGCCCCACTTAGATAACGTCTCTAAGTGTCTTCGATGTAGCTGACACACGTGGGAGCGCTGTACGCCCAACTCAATGCTGTTTCCTGACCGTGCCTGTGGGCCGAGTGCGTAGGCTACCTCGTAAAAGGAACTCGTAGGAAATGGCGCGAAGGTTAGCCGGGACGTTAAAGGGCATTCACTAATAAGAAACGATAAATCAGTTCAGAGTGAGGAAAAATTAATTTCAAGCACTATTTATGTTACTTTGGTGATAAGAGGTTGATTGCTGCAAGCAAAAATAAAAGCCAGACTACCATTCCGAAAACAAATGTAGTGCGAAAAACACGGGGTCAGCGAGGCATCACGCATGTCAGTGCCTTTCATTCATTCATTCATTCATTCATTCATTCATTCATTCATTCATTCATTCATTCATTCATTAAAAATCCTTTCAGGGTCCGAGGCACTACAGATGGCGTTGAAGGGGGGGGGGGGATAACAAGACGTGCAGTTAGCAAAAGAAAACAAAAATGTTGCAAGACATTTTGTAAGAGACCCTTGAACTCGTGGTCATCAGTTATGCTAGCAATTGTGGTGGGAAGGTGGTTCCAGGCGGCATTGTTCTAGGAACGAAACAATCATCATCCAATTTCGTGCGACAAGATGGTAGGTTCCCCTTATAGCAGTGATCGGTCATTGCCGATAAGCAGCGAGGAGGTTGAAACAAGACGTAATTCCAATCGTTGTCATCACAACAAAGGAAGATTAAGCGAAGAGGAAGAAGGCGAGAGGCACAACGAAAGGTCAGGCAAGTTAGGGTTTTCTTCATAGACGCGACACTGGAATTAGTGGACCGGTGTGGGCATTTGTGAAGTTATGTGGGTCACTGCGGCGCAGTGAAAGCTCTCCAAACTTGCCGTGTTCAGTCATTGGCTTCCTCATCGCCGTAAAAATCCACGACGTCATGACCATAGGTCGGCAAAAAAAAAAAAAAAAAAAAAAATTGGAGCTCACTCCGACTCACTCAAGAAATATATTTTGCTCTGAGGGCTCACTCGGACTCAGACTCACCAACATTTTCCTAAACCGGACTCACTCGGACTCAGACTCACTAAACTTTTTCTCAACCGGGCTCACTCGGACTCAAATTCACCAGCACATTACTCAGCCGGACTCACTCAGACTCAGACTCACGGCTTGATTTGAGTCTGAGAGAGCCTGAGTGAGCCGAATCATGAGTCCGTTAGCGTAAAATTTGTTTCTTCGATCACGGTGTCAATGCTCTTTAACGCCAATATCTCACATAATCGGTGATCTACGAAACGCCATTTCATTTTGTACCGTCTTTACGAGTTATCAGTGGTTTCAATCCAGTAAGGACATTTTCTGAAATACGCGACTCACGCGAGATTATTATATGATGAACTGCCCAGAGAACAGATTGTGGGGGGAAGTCATGGCACCACCCACCCCCAACTCACGCCTCTGATCAATAAATATTAAGATGAAGCATGAACTTTATTGCGTTGAGACGTATGAGAATAGACTTCAGTGTAAACGTAAGCCTGTATAAGGCTGATAGTAAAACTCAACATGAGTAAATAGGACCATAGGTCGGCAATAACAGGTGGAGCTCACTCAGACTCACTCAAGAAATATATTTTGCGCTTAGAGCTCACTCGGATTCAGACTCACCAATATTTTCCTTAACCGGACTCACTCGGACTCAGACTCACTAAAACTTTCCTGAGCCAGACTCACCAAAATATCACTCATCCGGACTCACTCACACTCAGACTCACGGCCCGATCTGAGTGTGCGTGAGTCCGAGTGAGTCGACTTGAGTTTGCCGACCTATGGTCATGACGAGCGAGCATGGGAACTACGAAATTGCATCGTCCCCGGGCCTTCCGAATTTGGTCCCTCTCACGGTAGGTGTGGCTCTTCTGGTATGGAAGAAGTGAAGTTCACTAATACAGGTCAAGTTATTTTTCGCTTTAGGGTCTTCTAAGTATACTGTTCAAAATGAGGTATCCTTGAAACTACACGTGCTTTCCCACGTGTGAATTTTTCACATATGTGTTAACCACAACAAGAAGTTTCCTCGCGGCTGTGTGCCCTCCCTCCCTCCTCTGAGAATGACTGGATGGTCATACGTTCAGTTTTGACAATGTTCATCGATAGATCGTCCGCTGTCCACCATGTCTTTTTCATCACTCTATTTTTGACCTACATTCCTCCCCATCACGCCCGTTTTCTATCAACAAGCACTTCTGACGGCCTTGGTTTAGCAAAGTATTTTCGCAATCTCGTTGGTTATAATAAATAAATAAATAAATAAATAAAGCGCAAATCAACCACCTTCCTCACATCCCCTCCAAAAACAAACAAAAATGACATGGCCTTAGTCTTTGAATCACACACACACACACACACACACACACACACACACACACACACACACACACACACACACACACACACACACACACACACACACACACACACACACACACACACACACACACACGCGCGCGCGCACACACACACGCACACACCACACACACACACACACACACACACACACACACACACACACACACACACACATGGAGAACAAAAAAAGAATACCAGGCGCCGTTGGAAAGATCGGTTCAAGGAATGCAAACGATGGTGAGTCAGTTCAAGTGTGTGCCACTTTCAATTGTCGCGTTGCGTCAATCCTTGATAAAGACGTAGAAACAAGGTTTATTCCTCCGTATGCGTTTTCGGAAGCTTCATCAGCGAGGTCGTTGCCGCAATAACTCGGCTATCACGGAAACACGACGCCGTGACCTTCCTTGATCACATATGGTGGGTTTGTCTGTCGACAGTGATTGTTCACACGAGCCGCGGCGAAGCGCTGACAAAAGACATTCAGTAACAGATTATTGAATCATAGAAATACTGCCCACCTATCAGGTGGTTGCCGATTAATGTAATTAATGGCCCCTCAGGGTGCAACACCCTCCGAACCGGTCGATGTTGTCACGTGAGAAATCTTAACTGCGAGGCTGATCTACCGTCCGGACAGGCCGCCATTGGAATCTGAACTTGGCTACATATAACGCTAGAACTTTATCTAGTGAGGCGAGTCTAGCTGTACTATTCGAGGAATTAGAGGGTGTTAAATGGGATGTAATAGGGCTCAGTGAGGTTAGGAGACCACAGGAGGCTTATACAGTGCTGAAGAACGGACACGTCCTATGCTATCGTGGCTTAGCTGACAGAAGAGAACTAGGAGTGGGGTTCCTTATTCATAAAAATATAGCTGGCAATATAGAGGAATATTATAGCATTAATGAGAGGGTTTTATGTATCGTGATTAAGTTTAATAAGAGGTACAGGATGAAGGTGATACAGGCCTACGCGCCTACATCGAGCCATGATGATCAACTGGTTGAACGCTTCTACGAAGACGTAGAATCAGCAATGAGTAGGGTAAAGACACAGTATACTGTACTGATGGGCGACTTTAATGCAAAAGTAGGCAAGAAGCAGGCTGGAGATCATGCAGTTGGGGAATATGGCATCGGCTCTAGAAATGCCAGAGGGGAGTTACTAGTAGAGTTCGCAGAACGCAATAATTTACGGATCTTGAATACCTTCTACAGAAAACGGACTACTCGTAAGTGGACGTGGAGAAGTCCTAATGGCGAAACTAAAAATGAAATAGACTTCATAATGTGCGACCACCCGGGCATTATACAGGATGTGGAAGTAGTTAACAAGATCCGATGCAGTGACCATAGAATGGTAAGATCTAGAATTCAACTAGACGTGAGGAAGGAACGGCAGAAACTGATACGCAAGAAGAAGCCGATTAATGAACTAGCTCTGCGAGGGAAAGTACAAGAATTCAGAGTTTCACTTCAGAATAGGTACGCGGCTTTAACCGAGGAAACCGACCTTAGCGTTGACGCAATGAATGATAATCTGACTAGTATCATTAAGGAGTGTGCAGTGGAAGTCGGGGGTACAGTCGTTAGACAGGACACTGGTAAGCTATCCCAAGAGACGAAAAACCTCATTAAGAAACGTCAAGCTATGAAAGCCTCAAATGCAACAGACAAAATAGAGCTGGCGGAGCTTTCGAAGTTGATCAATAGGCGTAAAGTAGCCGACATAAGAAAGTATAATATGGAGAGAATTGAGCATGCTCTAAAGAACGGAAGAAGCCTCAAAGCTACGAAGACAAAACTGTGCATAGGCAAAAATCAGATGTATGCATTAAGGGACAAGGATGGCAAGGTCACAACCAATATGGATAGAATAGTTGAGGTAGCGGAAGAGTTCTACAGAGATCTGTACAGCAGCCGAGACAGTCAGGATGATAATGTAAGAAGCAGCAATATCCCAGAGGAATCTGACATCCCACCAGTATTAACAGGAGAAGTAAAGAAAGCCCTAAAGGGAATGCAAAGAGGCAAAGCCGCTGGTGAGGATCAGATAACATCAGACCTGCTGAAAGACGGTGGAGAGATTATGTTAGAGAAACTGGCCACCCTGTATACGAAGTGTCTCTCGACAGGGAGGATACCAGAATCTTGGAGGAATGCCAACATCATCTTGATCCATAAGAAAGGGGACGTCAAGGACCTGAAAAATTACAGGCCCATCAGCTTACTGTCCGTTGTCTACAAGCTATTCACAAAAGTAATTGCTAACAGAATTAATAGGACATTAGAGTTTAATCAACCAAGGGACCAGGCAGGATTTCGTACAGGCTTCTCAACAATAGACCATATTCATACTATCAATCAGGTGATAGAGAAATGCGCGGAATACAACCAACCCCTATACATAGCCTTCATAGATTACGAGAAGGCATTTGATTCGGTGGAGACATCAGCAGTCATGCAAGCACTGCGGAATCAGGGCATCGACGAAGCCTATATAAACATAATGGAAGACATCTACAGCGCATCCACAGCCACTATAGTCCTTCATAAAGAAAGCGACAGAATCCCAATAAAGAAGGGCGTACGACAGGGAGACACGATCTCTCCAATGCTATTCACCGCGTGTTTACAGGAGGTTTTCAGGGCCCTAGATTGGGAAGAATTAGGGATAAGAGTTAATGGAGAGTATCTCAGTAATCTGCGATTCGCTGATGACATTGCATTGATGAGTAACGCGGGAGACGAATTACAGCTCATGATTACTGAACTGGATACGGAAAGTAGAAGAGTAGGTCTGAAAATTAATATGCATAAAACTAAAGTAATGTGGAACAATCTTGGCAGAGAACAGCGCTTTGCGATAGGTGGCGAGACGCTGGAAGTTGTAAAGGAGTACGTCTACTTAGGACAGGTAGTAACCGCGGAGCCGAACCATGAGAGTGAAATAACTAGGAGAATAAGGATGGGATGGGGCTCATTCGGCAAACACTATCAAATCATGAATGGTAGTCTACCACTATCTCTCAAGAGGAAGGTATATAACAGCTGCATCTTACCGGTACTTACCTACGGAGCAGAAACCTGGAGACTTACAAAGAGGGTTCAACTTAAATTGAGGACGACGCAGCGAGCGATGGAAAGGAAAATGATAGGTGTAACCTTAAGAGACAGGAAGAGAGCAGAGTGGGTCAGGGAACAAACGGGGGTTAAGGATATCATAGTTGAAATTAAGAAGAAGAAATGGATATGGGCCGGCCACGTAGCACGTCGGCAGGATAACCGGTGGTCATTAAGGGTAACTGACTGGATTCCAAGAGATGGCAAACGCGTGAGGGGGAGACAAAAAATTAGGTGGGTAGATGAGATTAAGAAGTTTGCAGGTATAACGTGGCAGCAGAAAGCACAGGACCGAGTTGATTGGCGGAGCATGGGAGAGGCCTTTGCCCTGCAGTGGGCGTAGACAGGCTGATGATGATGATGATGATGATGATCTACCGTAATGGGGTGCGCCGGTGAAGCTGATCTATATGGAAGAACCATCCATGTCACCCATGTAATTGTCAACTCGGTCAAAGCAGAAAGTATGTAAACACTGTAGGGTTCTTTCCTGAAGGCCAAGGATGGCACGTCACTTTTCTTTTTTATTCCTGGGAATGGAAAGACGCACTTATTATAAGGTTGTCGTAACCGCCACAGGGCCGACGGTGAAAATTCCGGAGCGGTTTGACTAGCTTGCAGAATGACGCCTGTGGTCGTCGTCCTTTGCAACACCGCAAGCTCTCCCGTACTTTCTAAAGCTTGCAAGTAACCGAGCGCTTCAGAGCGTGCAAACACAGGCACTATACGCTTTTAACTCGCCCTCCCGCGAAGCGCCTCGGCAGCTGTAACAGATAATGGCTCTATGAAGAGGCGAAAATATTTAGAAATGTTACAGTCTGTTTTATGCAGCTGGAGCCCCTTTACGTCACCCGTGTTTCGACATTTAAACGCAGCACGTGCATAGATGGAATGTTTCTGTTTATCTTATATAGGCCTTTTGAACCTGGCACAAGGGAAAACATGTGGCTGTGTTTTCTGTCCCTTTTGGTTAATTCAGTGATCGTGCGCAGCTGCGGTTATGGTACAGGTGATGAAACTGGACCAAAGAAAATAGTGCTGCGCGGTTATCTAAGTTGTGACATCGTAACAGCGCCTAAATGCCTGGCCACAGATATACATTTAAACCTTAAGGACAATGGAACGTACTGAGGGATATGTTACCTGTTGTAACATAGTAACGGTTGCTAAACGCCTTGCCGCAGTAATTTCAAAACTTTAAGGACATCAGCAAACACGCATTTAATGCCAGAGTATGCTTAGTAGTGCACGTTAATGCAGTTGTAGTCAGAATTTAACCTTATGACTTACGGGGTTTAGCTTCGCAAGCATCGTAATGGCTACTAGTTGAGAACATCGCAAGATGAGTCTGTAGGTACTCATTTCAGCCTTCTCTGTTTTTTAAGCTTGTGAACTGAACTGTAGCGATATATGTATCATATGTATCATATAAGACTCATAACAGTTAGAAATTTTGGCGGAAGTCTAAACTAATTACAGTATTGACGCAGAGAATCAAACTGGCCCTTACTTTGTCTCAAACTTGTGCGTAACGAAAAAAGTACCACAATTATTTTTATAAACAACTTCTAACTAGTGTTTGTAACTTATAGACCACTTTTTTTTTATTAGGCAGCGTTCCCTGAAATTCCATTGCACTTTGCAAATATACCTGTCCAGTTTCTTCATTGGCGATGTAAGCGGCAACAGGCGACGCAGTTTTGCGCACTCGACCTTGGCGACTAGACATGGTCGTGCCACATGGCAGCCTCACGGACGCCCATGTTCACGCAGGCACCGGAGCTCCATGTTTATTTTCTTATCGTAACAGCATTTGTCAGCCGCCGCCTGTACTGGCGGCGGCTGACGTGTCGCCTGTCGCATGTCACCGCGGTTTCACGTTTCTACGGGGCACGAATGCGGCCATGCAATGAATGCTCATAGTTTAAATTCTGCTTCTTTTTATTGGTACTGGATAGTTTCAGAACTTTGCTAGTTTTCGCGAACGGTGTTCGTACGCTGCAACGCAGCCCTTCGCTCCAGCGCGCCTAGCGAGTGAATTTTCAGTGTAGCTGCGACGTTCTGATGAAAAAAAAAAGAGGTTTTCCAAAAATTTTTAAAAGGAATAATTAGTGAGGGTAAACAATGCGAGAGGGTTGCAGAGAACCCCCCGAAAGAGCCAGGAAAGCTCGTTGTACTATTTTTATTTGTGCAGTGTTAATAAGTGCTGGGATGAAGGTATCGTAACTGTAACCACTTGCCCTTTATTAATCTCCTAATTACTTTTGCAGTGCAGTAATTGGTAAGTGTAAGTAATTACATTTTAATGAAAAAAATTGTGATTGTAATTGGTTGCTTATATTTTTTCATAACGTGTACAAGTCTTAGTTTCCTACTCAGCCTGCTTCTGGTGATTAACTGAAAGATTGTCTTACAATAGCTTAGAGCTGATTTCATGGGCCATTGCGAGGCGATCAGGTTGGTTCTCCATTTCCTAGTTCTTTTAAATCCGCTTATGTCTTGCATCAACCTCTTTGGTAGACCCTCCACTTCACGCGCCACCACTGAATTTGGCCAACAGTAAAATCTGCTTTTACGGCCCGTAATCTCTACCTGTTGCGCATTTTATGAAACCCGTCAAAAAGACGAACGAAGGGTTATACATGCCCTAGTACCATCATCGCAGCGCGCTTGTGAGTAAAATATGTTGACGGATATAGTACACCGGATGCAGGCAGCCAGGGATGGTTGAAACGCCGACGCGCAATATAGACCACCTCGAGCATCACACAAGAGACACAGACTCCGACAGTCTGCAGATTTTGGTGGTAACACTATAGGCCAAAGTCGTTTGATGACAAACAGGCTCCTTCGCGGTAAGAGCAGATTTACAAAACTGCACCAGGAGCAGAACAAGCATAATTTCTTAATGACTTGATTGAGTAAGCTAGGGTGTTCAACGTCTCCAACCTAGATTGAGGTTATGTGAGATGCCGTATAAATATGCTCAGCGCAACATTGAGCAGCTTTGCTGTTTTACACTGCACCTCAATCGACATACTCATTGCATTTTTGTATTTTATTTCGCCGCAAGCGATAGATAAAACCCGCTACGCACTGCACCATAACAATGAGCTACCTCGGTTAATTCTTGCTTTCTTCCTACTGAGTGCCCCCCGGAGCACGCAGAAGAAACAAAGGGCGTAACAAATTAGGACCGCACATGTTCCTTTCTAATGCTGAGCTTCGTTTATCTGAGATTGATTACTTCTGACGTAGCTATGGATAAAACTTAGCGCATACTCGAATGTCTGACTCAACTGTCATTACAACTACAAACATAGGCTTACCGCATGTCAGCGCGTCATGCGTATATCCGGGTTTGCGTGCTGTTTTTTTTCTTCGCGCACAAGCAAGATAAGCTCCCCGCAGATGCTGACGATTTAGTTATTTGGGCTAACGTGGCACCACCAGATGGTTGATAAGGGACGGAAACGTGTTGAGAGACAGAGGCGTCCTCTATAGACTCCTATGCTAGGCTCCTATGCATAGAAAGAGTGCTTGGTTCGCTCAAGCAGGCGATGTGACTACTTGTTGGCGCCCGTTTCAAAGGGAGGGGTTTCCACTATCATAACCAGCAACACCAAAAGCAAAAAATTGGCCGCGTATCTGCGTGCTTCGCTGCAAATGTCGTGTAAAGACGATAGAAGAGGCGCTGTGTGAGATATGGACGCCATCTGGCAATACGTCGGGAAACATGAGTGCTGTGTTGCGTGCTGGTAGTCCCGGCGCAGCAGCAGGCGAAGACCGGCGGTGACCAACGCGACCGGCGGGGACGCCAGCCAGCCCGAAAACGCGGTTTGGCGCGAAGCGCTGAAGCAGAGAAACGTCCGCACTCAACGAGTACTCTCCACACACTCTCTTATTTACACGTCGCCTGGGTAAAACAGGAACGCCAGAGCGGCGCCCACAACCGGCAGCCTGAAGGCCGCCCACAACGCTGCTTTTTCATTCTTTAAATATTTTTTTTTCACCTTCTTGGCCTTCTCAAAACTAAAGTTTTTCAACACCAACCCATGGCATTCGTACAGTGCAATACAGAACCGAAACCGAAACACAACAATGAGCTCGTGCGAAGGGCACGGAGGAAGGCAAATTTCAGCGCAGTCGCATTTTCAGCTTTGTTGAAACAGCGCTCACTAGACGACGACGAAGTAAAAGAAGGCACAGGACAGGCAGCGCCTGTCCTGTGCCTTCTTTTACTTCGTCGTCGTCTAGTGAGCGCTGTTTCAACAAAGATGAACGCATACCAACTTGCTCAAGCTTCCATTCTTATGCATTTTCGGCACAGCTTAAGAAACTAGGGTCCTTAAAATTACGTATGTATGCATTTTCTATTAAAGGAACACGCCACCTAATACTTACCTAGTGATGTTGCACCTCAGATATGCATGATATTTACTTTTTGATCGACAACGTTCACAAGTATGAACAGCCGTACCAGTTCAAGACGGCTGGCCCTTGGGCAAGTGGTTCAACTTTGGCCGAGTGGCTGAATCGAGGGACGTGCCGACAAACAGAAAGACAGACAGACAGAAAGACGGACCAAAATTTCTGCGTTTAAGTTCCCCAAGAAAGACTATCGTCTTTAATAACGTCCTAATGTGTTTACTCGTGTCCCTTTGCATTCCTCCCCGTTTAATTGACTGCATGCCAGACTGAGATTTTCAGCCTGGCATGCAGTCAATTAAACGCTTTTTAAAGATTTTAAGCCGGCCGTAAAAACTTTGGCGTGTACAATGTGTACAAAAAGCTATCATCATCATGAACCGGCACATGCTGTCTTCATCCTCTTTGCAGTGAAGCTCTTTAAGCTATCCGTAAGTTATGCTCCGTTGTGCAAAAGTCCACAGGCGGGTATGCGCCACAGGAATTGGGCGAGCCCCACTGCCGAGTACAGGAGGTGCGAGCGTTAAATGAAAACTCTGCTCGTGAAGTGGAGCACGTGAAAGAGAAAGAGAGAGAGAGAGAAAGAAAGAGAAATAGAGAAGGGAGCTTCGCCATGTTTATTCTTCGAGCGCGCGGCTTGCTTTCAGTGTGATCGCGAGCGCGCACGCGGGCACTTGGCGGCGTCCTGAAGCGACCGCGGTAACTCTGCAGCTCACGATGCCGAAAACAGACAATGGCCGCGGCCTTTGGGATTATAGCGTGGTCATTTGGGTTTATGACATAATTTGTCGAGAGAAGAGGGAACGATTTCTAGCTGACTTTGAAAATGAATTGTTGTAAATTTCAGGCCGCGTGCAACGCTATAATGTTTGGCTTGCGTGTTACCAGGGGCCTCGATTACCGATCCTCGGTTACCGATCGGCAGCGTTGTCGGACCATGCTGAAAAAGTGTTGCAGGGCCTCTTTAAGTATGACCAGGGCATATAGACCCATTAGCTTAAACAAGCAATCTCTATTCCGACGTCTCTCAGCGTACTTAAAAATTCCAGAATCACCGAACAATCCCGTAACATGAGCGGGCAGGTCTCTGGTGGCTTGGAATTTAGGTGAGGTGAGAGGAAGTGGAAACTTGATTAATCATCTGCTCCCGACAACTGAATTTCTTCTTTGAGTAATTTTCCCAATTCCGTACTCATATCAAGAATAATACTGCACGTAGCTAGAATGTAATCATCGCCTTTCACTCTACACTGCACAGTAAAAAATTTTACACCCAAAAGGGTGTAAAAAGGGTGCTTTTACGTTTTAACACCCTTTGCAACACCCTTTAACACCCACGAATGACTGATTTTGAAAAATACACCCTTTTTTTGGGGTGCTTGCATGATTCGCACCCTAAAATGGGCGCTAAGGGTGCTTTTGTGCCTGAGAAGGGTGTAGGTACGATGGATCAGATGGAAAATGCAGCAAAGTATGGCATGTGAGCCGAACCACGTCTCCATCATCTAGCGTCACACACACACACGCACGCACACAGAATATGTGTAGCTGGCAGTAGAACAATCCGTAAAAAACTGTAATATACAGAGATGTGTTCGTGATTTCTCGATGCTGTAATTTAATGTGAGACCATCTGCACACTCTTTATGTTTATTGCTTGTAGACATTGCAATACAACAAAATAGAAACAACATGAGAAATATCTGGTATCAGTTTATACAAATATCTACAACCTAAAGAAACGCCTGGTTCAAACTAAGTACACTCGAATATTTTGCCTCCTCTCAGCAGAAGAAGCAACAAATAAGTGATAAAACTGAACAAGTATGTGAAAAATAGCAATGCAAAAAAACCAGTCACATTGACAAATTATGTCAAGATAAAATACAGACCTATACATGCAATGCATGAATACACAAATACATACATAGATGCATTCACGTAGATATACTTAAAAAATGGTAACATGCGTTGGCAGATTAGGAGCACATGCTCTGAAAATAGGAGAGCTTCTGTAGTAAAGTGCAGGGATGCTGTGTTTAGCGGGAATACAAGTGCTGCACGACAAGCGTGTTATTGAAAATGACACTGAGTCAGAAAAGAAACATACACGCCAATTGGCAGCGAAGCAATCGACATTTGTAAACACTCGAATAAATATTTTAAAACAAGGCATGCCGAGTGCTTATAATGCTGCGCCCCATGTGTTTACGTATGTAAAGTGGCTCCATCACAAACTCTGAGAAGGATGTTAAGATTCTGTACTTGTCAGTCGTGCTAACAACAAACACATGGAAGTGTTCATCGAAGCAAACAGTTTCAAGTAGCTCCAACACGATCAAAAGAACTTTGTTCACATAAAATAGTCCGCAAACATTCACAAACTCAGGCAAGCTGTCATCTGGAACGTTAAGGACGAGGCTGCATCCTACACGGTATGACCTTCCGTCCATGGTGACACAATTCACATTAAAACAATTGTTGCATTCAAGGTCATGTTTGGAAATGAACTCTTTAACACAGCAAGGCAGATGCTCATATAAAACAGACTGACAGCCACTTGTAACCGGCATGCTCTTGTCCTCACCAGAAATAAAATAAAAACACTGACAGAACTGGTGTCTCATTGCAAGAGTGTGCGAAATGCGCTTCCAATTATGAACTTTACGCGAAATGTCTTTAAAGTACTGGTGCTTTGCCTCAAAACGGATTGCCCAGATGTCAACCAAAGGTCCAAATTTCTGAATACAAGATGGATAATGAATGAGGTAATGCATCTTGCAAGGAAATGAACATGACGGAAACAACGCCTTAAATTCTAGACAAAAAAGGTGTATCTTTCTCTGCAAGTACGCTATGTGCGAGACTGGGATTTTGTGGCTCATGATGATGTCCATGATTGCTCTAAGAAGTAAATAAAGCTGCCAGACTTGGTTGCCAACTGGAACACAGTTACCTACAAAAAGAGAAAGGTGGCGAAACAGTGCAAAAATTTGTGTTGCAGAACCCTTAATGGTAGCCTTTCCAGAAAGAAAGAGCTTAGAAAGCTTCTCTGGTTTGTTCTTTGAATCGCATGGGTCATACTTCCATTCTACAATCAAGTTGTTGAGATGTTCAAGTGTGAAGAAACCTTGTGAAATTAAAGATGAAATAATGTACTTCAGTGTGAATGGTATGATGCCTTCGTGCAGGTCGTGCATTAAATCTGGGGGCAAGTGTTGGGTTGTATCGAATCCTTGAAGTGCAAGAAGTGGGCAAACCTCCTTGACGCCATACAGTGATGCTGTTGGCAGCCCTGCATTCAGCATGTTTAAATGATGTTGATGCCCTTCCGGCGTTCGCTGCACATAGTCACTCTCTAGATGCTTGTAGTTCACCTCGTGGCGCAGTGCCATACAGAATCTGCATATTCTTCCTTGAGTGAATGAAGCCTTAAAACCCCCAATTCTGTGGCTGGAAAGGTTGTCCCCAGTAAGTATAAAAACAGACCCTTTCATAACTTTTCCATTTGCAACTATGCCATCGTTTTCTAATATGGCCACGTCTTCAAGCAAGGGTGCAAGAATCTTTTGAAAACCGTATGTGGAGACATATTTGTCTTTCACTAGAATGACCAAGTTGATGCCTGAAAGCGCCGAGCGATATTTAGTGTTGAAGTTGAGCACAGAAAAGTAGACCGCAGTCAACTTGTGCTTTCCCCTTTTGCTCCCCAAAGGGTTGCACACCTCGAATTCATCTGTGTACAACTGCAAGCAAATCTTGCTCTTGTCCCCAGCAAAAAAAGAGTGATTCTTAAAAGCACTACCATCAAAAACTGAGCACATATGATCATGCATCTCAAGAAAACTGTTGAAGTCCCCTGAGAGGGCAGGATGCTCTAAAATACACTTGAGCACATCACGCAGTGGCACGTACTCCATAGTTTCACACTTTCCATTCACCTTTCCAAGCAATATGGTTTTGGGCTCAACAAGCGTGAAGTTATTCTTCCAGTGCACCTTTCGGCCGCTTTCTGTCAAGAGCTTGCTCATCTGCGTTTTGTACGCCCTTTTTAGCTCTGCAGAATTTTCTTCATTCGACAGAAGTTTGTCATCATCTAAGATAGAAGCAACGAATGGGATGATGTCATTTGCTATTTCATTCACCGTTGACTCTGGAAGGCGTCTTGCTTCCTTCCATTTTAAAAACATGACGGACAGATGTCTCACGTAGTCACTTGGAACATCAGAGCACTCCGATCGGGAATCTTCTATGGGAATTGCTTCTTGATCCTCCTGACTACAGCCAGCGCCAGGTTGTGTTTCTGTGCTGCTTGGTGTTCTTTCCGCCACAAGATTTTGTTGAGGACGCCGGTTCACTCCTAATGCCTCATCATGATTGCGATACACATGTTTTCTGTATGAAGCAAAGACTCTGAATGTCTGCATACATCCTTCAACGCCGCAGATCCAGTCTGTCTCGTGGCCATGGGCTAGGTTCAAATGCCTGAAGAGCGACTTGAGTGAAAATCTATGGCTGCCGCACCGTGAGCAACGATAGTAACGAATCCCTGGCATCTGTAAAAAGGACAAGACATGATTTACACAAAATGTCACTTTTTCATGGCGTTTAAGGAAGGAAACAAAAGCATTTGTGTTCGTAACCTATCGGAAAGAGTGAGCTGCGATGAAATTGTTTAATAGAGGAAATTATTCTACAACAAGGCTCACGAAATAACAAGAACAGCAAATATGTAGCACTCAGTATACTTAGCGTACTCTTACCTTTCTAAAAGGACATACTGGGGACGACAGGATTCAGGACAGAGCTACATTCCGAGTCGAGATGGGAGCCTACCTGTTGGGTAAAAACGTACTGAAACAAAAAGAACGCCATCTCTCAACTGAAGGTGGCTAAAAGGACCACACAACACCTTCCCAAATCCACATGAATGTTGACTAAAAAAAGCAGGACTGATATTACGTGTACCTAATCAGTTAACTAAATCATGCAGCTGATTGTTGTTCACTTTCCGGACCATGCGCACACAATTTATTACCTTTTTCTGAAACCATGCATGCCTATGTTTAATTTAAGCGCGTACAAATGATACCACCGCGGACGCGAGAAAGGCAACAGAGTCCCCGTAGCCAACGTTAATGGCGAACTCGCACTTGAGAAGCAAAGAGAAAGCGGAAACGCCAGAGCCTCCGGAAAACCACGTTCGCTAGCGTCGAAAATAGGGAGCTTTCGAATAGCGCACGCAAAGCTTTGCGTTGGCTTATCGCGCAACTGCGCATGCGTCGTACGCTAACCGCTTGCGGGCTCCCGTTAAGTGACAGAAATAGCGGTCCGCACACGCTAACGCTAACTTAGCGTGCGCTATTCGAAAACTGCCTAATGTTTACATTTTTTCTGCCCCTCCTGCATGCCGCCATCACCACTTCGAGAATTCATTCCATTTTGTTCGTTTTCTAAAAATTTAATTTCGTACCGAAATAAGTTATGCAACGAAAACACCGAAAAGAAATAGTTTTCATCTTTTCGAACCGTTGCTTCGGGAGATACCCGAGCCGAAACCACTAAAGCAGACGCAGTGGCGGCGGCAGATTCGTCCGGCTGTCCGAGGTAGTACGTACCTTGGGGCACGCCTACGGTCCCTAGGCACGCCGACTCGCTGCTGCTTTAAATTCTTCTACTTCCAATGCTTCCAGACTTTTCAGCGATTTAATCCAGCTCTTGAGGAACGCGTCTTTGCAGAAGCCGCGCGGGCTGTCGTGCTACACGGCTACAGTTGAAAACTACGCCGATGCGAAGCACCACTGGTGCCACTGGTACCACCGCTGCCACCGCTGCCTGCTGCTGCCGCCGCCTGCCTGCCTGCGCAAGCTCGCTACGATGGCTGAGACGCATGCTGCGCCGCCATTGGCTGGATGCGGTCACGTGATCTACGCACGCTTGCGATAGCTGCGACGCACGCTGCGTCGCTATTGGCTGGAGGTAAACACGCGATCTACGCGCGCTTCGAAATTTGTTTGTTGCTGGAGACAGTCACGTGATCTATGCGCTTTTAGCTTTTTGCTTTTAGTTTTTTTAATGCAAGTAGGCACTGCGCCCGCGCAACGTTGTGTGCTCTTCTCTCCGTTGCTCTTCCTTTGCGGGCTTCATTATTACAGCTCTCGCCACTCTAGCGAAAAAGGCGGGAAAACGGGAAGCCATTACAGCAATCACAGTTGCAGCCCTGCTTGAAGGCGTTTTGTTGTGCGAACGACTGTTTCTTCTATACCGACGCTGGATTACGTGTCTACAGCAATCACAGTTGCAGCCCTGCTTGAAGGCGTTTTGTTGTGTGAACGACTGTTTCTTCTATACCGACGCTGGATTACGTGTCTGCCACATTCGTCGACGGATTGCGTGCTCCGCTGTAGCGCAGTGATGTCGGCGCGGTGCCTTGTGAGCGTGCCAGCAATACATGCGAAGCGTACGTACACTTTAGAAGAAGGCACCCTGGATGCATTGAAGGCCGCCATATCCTCGTGCCCCATTTTGGGCGACAAGGTGGACCTTTCCAACAGCACATTCAAGGCAAGTCCCTGTTAATGTTTCCCTTTTATTTGCTTTTCATGCAATCAAAATATCGCAGTAACACGTAACTTGGCATTATAGCAGCAAATAGACGCGCACGTTTCTTTGCTTCCTTTTTCTTTTATTTTTTGCTTAACAGTGACAGCACACCGTCGGTAGCGACGTTTATTATTCGGCCATTATTTTTCCTTCATGTACTCCTCTCAGTGGTTGAATACTCGTATCGCATGGCGGCTGGCTCGTCTAGCGGCATGCTGGTCGATTGCTAACCGGCCAAATTAAGTCATAACCCAGACAACACTCGACGTCCCGAGGTCGTCCTCAAATGGTACAATCGTCCTCGCACATTTCTCGATATCCTTGGTACGTATTGAGTACGACACGAGCTGGTTTGGCCCGGAAACGTCTTTGCGAGTGCTTTCTGAGGACAACAAGTTGTCCTGAAAAGGTTCTTCCAGATACCTTTTGGGGATGACAAAAGCAATATCGAGAGCGCGCTAGCAAGTTGTCCTGAAAAGGTTCTTCCAGGGACCTTTTGGGGATGACAAATGCAATGCATGCACTGAGCGCTTACATATGATTCCTCGCGTCCTTTTCACACTACGTAGATGCATATCATATGTGAAAATTTTCTCAGCACGTTTGTTTCACACAGACATTGCATATTTTCGCCTCGTTGCTTCTCTTTTGGTTGAAAAGCTTCAAATTACGCGTTTCGCTTTCTGAAACACAAGTAATTAATAATCTTGGGTATCGAAGCTGATATTGCGAAATATTCATTTAAAATAGTGTGTTCCTAAACGTGGCAGCCATATATTAGTGAATATCCGCCGCTGAAGCGCGTAATAACAAACTAGCCGCTGGCAACCATTGACCATGCGTTGCCGTTCTGGATAGTCAAGTTATAGTCAAGTAGCCAAACCAGCCAAGCCATTCCAAGTCAACTGACTGTCATGATGGGATAATGGGATCTTGCAATGAAGGTTAGTGCAATGCAAACCGCATCTTTGTTGTTTGTGTGTACAGTACAGTTTAGTGTACAGTTAACAAAAGTAAGATGTCTGAAAGTGCAAATCGTAGACGTCGACGGGAGGTCAATCGCCGAGTTGATGGGTGCTTCACGTTACTCAACGCTCTGACTGGTGCTCCAATGAATGGATCGGCACCAGTCGAACAAATCGCGGTGAATTGTGCTTCGGAGAGTCCCAACGTGAATAACGGGGAGTCGAGGTCTGCGTCTGACACATGGCCCGACCTCGGGCAAGTGAACTCGATGCCCGTGTCGAGTGCACTGGTGGGCTGTCAGAGCGGAGCCTCTAACACTAATGAGTGTACTGTGCACGATACACGTGGTGACGAGGACATTGTGCCAGACTTTCGAGGAAGTTTACAAGCATGGGCCATTGAGTCGCAGTCGTCGCATGCTGCGGTGACATCACATGAGACTGTCATGAAATGTAGCATTGTTCCACACGGGACAGCATCTGGTTCCTTTTGCATGTATTAATCCTTTCATTAAAATCGTAACTGCCTTTATTTGACGTCTTTCTTTTTTTTTTTGCAGGAGTAGTCCGGTACAGTAAAACATCTTTGCAAATTTGTGTTGAATGCCTTAATATTGCTTTTTTTTTTTCAGACACTGCCTCTGACTATATACTTGGACTCGGATGCCTGAGAAAGCGGTCCTCATAACCAGTCGGGACTAATTACTGTTTAAATAAATGAATTTCAATCAACAAGCTTTGTTTGTATTTTTTGTCATAGTCAAGCACTTATTGTCACCTCTCCGTTTATTGACGCAGTATACATACACAAGACCTCACAGAGGTGTTTTTCCTTTAATGTATGTAAATACCTTGAAAAGAATAAATCATATGTAGTAATACAAAATATCACAGCCTACGGTACCGAACCGGCTGCACAATGGTTGTTCTGAAAACATACTAAAAAAGTCCTGAAGTGTTGTTTTGAGGACGTCCTGAGGTTGTTTTGAGTACGGACAACAGGACTGGATTAGTGCCATTCTAGTACCGTAACAGGACGTCCTGAGGATATCATAATGTCCTCAAGGTGGCATACTGAGGATGTCCTGAGGTTGTTATTGTGTTGTCTGGGAAGCCGTCAGGAAGGCTCGCGCTTTCATCGCAGGTGAATGTATCAGCTCGCTGTCGGCAACGCTCTATATCTGCGTGAAGCGCCGCCAGCCGTGCGCTCCGAGTATCGTTCTTTGTACACTGAGACACTGCTCTAAACACAGAAACAGTGTTTTTACATTCAGCGAACCTTTTGTTTACATAAAAACACTGAAATAACCCAGTGTAAACAACATTTATGTGATAATAACGTTGAGAACGTCAATCAGCAGACTGACCTTTTGGCCAGTGATTGAGTGAGTTGCATAGTATTGCTCCTTCTTTGCGCAGGTTAGAGCAACTCTAATTTTAACCTTTATCAATGTTTAAGTGCGTACAAAGAAAGTTGTAATAATAAAATTTCTGACTCAATATTTAGGCGTTGCGCGTGTAATTTACAGATATTTGAACCCAACTTTGACGAATATGTGGATCTTGCACCAAATGACGGCGTATTCGACTTAGCACGAGTAATGGTGCTCTCCGAAGACAGAATGATGCCAGCAGAAGCAAATCTCGTTTCATCTCAAGAGGTAATTAACTGCAATCCATGTTAGGCAAGCTTCGTTAGCGTTGGTTATGTGCTATGTGTTTGCTATGCATACATATATATATATATATATATATATATATATATATATATATATATATATATATATATATAATGTGTGCGCGTGTGCGTGTGCGCGGTACTGCTTCATGGTGTTTAACGTCCCACAGCTGTTCAGGCACTGAGACTACATGAGAGGCGGCTTAAGGGAGGGGCGGTGGATAATTTTGAAGATTTGGGAATCATTTACGTGTATGTACTGACAACGCACAGTGCGCGGCCTATTCATTAGATGGAAAACAGCTGCACATACTCGTACCTCATCTTTGCTTACAAACTCGCCGTGGTAGCTGATGAGGTACGCTATGGCGCTGCTACGCTCGAGGGCATGGGTTGTAACCGTGTCACACGGACAGCTTTAACTGCGGTTATGCTTAACGGGGGATTATAGTATTAACCGTAGTTAACAACAACGTGCGTTGCCGTTGCTACATGTGCTTAGTTAGCTCAGTTGACCAACCAGGTGAAATCACTTGCTGATCATGTGGTGAGCAATAAGTTTGGGAACATCCTCGGCAAGTTTCGTAGTACGTGATATATCTGTTCTACACCTCCGCGACAGTGCGTTCATTTGTTCCACCTACGACTACGTATTCAGTGTTTGCGCCATACACGAACGATGCGAAAAATATTTTCTCTCGAAAAACCTTTAGCGACGCTCTCTCGCTGATCTCCCCGGGGACGGAATAATCATTGTTTCTAGCCTTTCCAGGGCGAACTTTTTTTCCACGCGGTCCGTGAAAATCCTCAAACAACGCGAGGCTTCGAATTAACCTGCGACGCTTCGCTGCTGGTGAGAAGCTTGTCGGCCATCTTGTCAGCTTCTCGGTTTGTGAGAGTCAATGGTGCTTGCCTAGCTTGGTTTGCGATAAGCACGGTTAGGATACTAACTGTTGTTAAGTCTGCCGTGTAGCTACTCCTAACCGCGGTTAGCCGTAGTCAACTTAACCGTGGTTAAGGCTGTCCGTGTTTCAGGATTCTTCAGGGCGGCTGCATTTCAATGGCGCGAAACGTATAAGAACACCCCTGAACATTGATTGGACTCCACGTTGACGGTCCCGAAGTGGCCGAGGTTTTTCATAAGGCCCCCACTACGGCGTGCCTCGTAGTCATATTGTGTTTTTGTTGAGCAAAACATTAGAAGTTAACTTTCAAGACCTACAAGTGTTGCTTATCGATTAGGTGTCCTGATTATTTTAGAATGATCTCTCTTACACTGGGAACTTGCGCTCACCTTTATGTCACGACATGTTCAGTAAATGACAGTTCACTGTGCACACTGAACTGTTTGAACCTCTATTGAATACAGTTATGCCGTCAAAGCTAATTCATAAGTATTATACTTCCTTCAAGAATTCTGTTAGGTCTTAGAATTTGTCTTGAATGACGTTGCTCTGCCATGGATCCACACCTAAATGCGCACTTCCCATTTTTTTCTATTTGACTGAATTGTTATAGATTTGTTTAAACCAATGCATATCCATACAACGGGCCATAATATGGTAATGACTTATGTGTATGACTCATCTGTATTTAGGGTTCACAGGAGGTAAATGAAAGTGAGCCTTCCGCGGCTGTGACGATGAATGGTGGCAGCTCCTCAGGCCTGGAATGCTTTGATCTGTAAGTTGCGAGTACTTCTTGCTGTGGGCTGCCTATAAGGCAAGAGATTGACTATTATGCATTAAATAACTGTTCTACTTGACTTGTAGGATTGAAGGCGCGTTGAACTACCTTGTCAGCTGTGGCAGGTGGGTTAAAAGAAGGGTTGAGTTGGAGCGCTCCACTAATCTGCGGCAAGTGTTTGTGTAGGGCCAAATTGACACCAAGCTCTGTACTTGTTAGCCTCTGTGGTCACGTGTCATCTGCCTTGCAGTATGACACGGCTGATAGCTTCCTGCCTTTCCTTCCTTCACTCCCTCTGATAGCTTCATATCATGTGGTGTGAATATGTAAGTGCACTGCAGTGAGTGCATTGTGTGCAAGTAGTTGCGTCCTAGTTAAGATAAATTATCATCTTGAGCGTATATTCATCTTGCTACTTGAAATATTATCTACACACCATAACTCGCAACTTGCACTTTTTTTGGTGAACTGCTTTTTGTTTGGTATTTTTTTGTAATGACAGGCTTATATAAGATGTAAAGGCATTAATGCGGAATGAAAATGCGCACTTGTCCTTTTCCAACCAAACAGAAGCTTTAGCTTAATAACATTCAGAGACAACCATTTTTCACGATGACTGACATAATGGCACCTTGAAGTATCTAATTGTATGTTCCAGTCCTTCACGTTCAGATGACGACGGAAAGACATCTGTGTTTCCAAGTTTCGGATCCCTTCATGACACTATAATGAGCGATGGCCCAGTGACTTACGCACTGTTTTGGCAAATTGTGGATATCTTGTTTCAAGAGATGGTGAAGATAACAGTGTAAGTACAAAAGTTGCTTCCCCTGTTTTAGATATTCATGTCATGCTTATTAGGGCTCTATAACCTAGCCTCCAGTGCTGTTCTCATTAACTTATTTTTACGATACTCAGCCTTCTTTTATATAAAAAAAACAAGTCTTTACTATAGGTCGGCGAAAATATAGGAGTTACTCAGACTCACTAAAATATATTTTGCTCCGAGCGCTCACTCAGTCCGACTCACCGAAATTTTCCCCAACCGAACTCACCCAGACTCAGTAAACTTTTTCTCAACCGGACTCACTCGGACTCAATCTCACCGACATATTGCTCAGCCAGACTCACTCAAACTCACGGCTTGACACGAGTCTGGGTGAGCCTCATTGAGTCGACTATTGAGTCCGATGGCGTAAAATTAGCTTTTCTGATCATGGTGTAAATGTTCTTTAACGACAATATCCCACATAACTGATGCTCCACGACACATCTCTTGATCTTTTACCTTAAATACAAGTTTTCAGTGGTTACGATGCAGTAAGGACATTGTTAAACATGCGACTCACACGAGATGTTTTTATCAAGAAATTCCCGTGAAAGGGTTTTGGGGGCAGGTCACGGCACCCCCCCCCTCCCCCACTAATGCCTCTGATCAATACACATTCAGATGGCGCTTGAACACTAGTGCATTGAGGTATTTGTGAATATATTTGAGTGTAAACGTAAGCCGATATAGGGCTAATAGTAATGCTGATATGTGAACAGATAGGACCATAGGTCGGCAATAAACGGTGAAACTCACTCGGACTCGCTCAAGAAATATATTTGTCGCTTAGGGATCACTCACACTCAGACTCACCAACATTTTCCTCAACCGGACTCACTCGGACTCACACTGACAAATTTTCCTCAACCGGACTCACTTCGGCTCATACTCACCGCAGTATTACTCACCCGGACTCACGGCTAGATCTGAGTCTGAGTGAGTTTGCCAACCTATGGTCTTGACACACTCGTCTACATCCATGTAACCTGAAGCCTTCAGTGATAAATCTGTTGAAGATGTGTGCATATTCTTTAAACCTACTTAAGACCAATGAGTAATCTCCTCTGTAAAAGAAAACTTCTGAAAGTAATGTTTTTGAGAATTCAGTTTATGCCCATAGTCACTAAGGAGCATGATGTGGTTAAATTGACCCTCTTGACCAAGCCTGCCTATTTCTTTCTTGCAGGGTCCCAACGAGACACTTTTATAACAAGGTAATGATTCAACTACAAGAAAAGTACCCTCAGTTGCAAGACGCCATGGGGAGTGGCATGGTAAGAAAAGTTTGAATCATGCAGAGACAGTAATCAGTTACTTTCTAAGCTATGGATTACTGGGTCTTGCTTTGGAATTGTGCTGAAAACTGTTGAGGTGTATGTAGTCTGTCTATAGGAACCGGAAAATGCGGACGAATGACATAGTGTGCTGTCCTTAAAAGAACGCATTTATACGTTTAGCTTCACTTCCTGCCATTGCACTTAAATAAAATACGGGATATATATGTTTATTTCAGCCCTGATTTCCTCACAGCTGTCTGTATAGCTGGTATGAACTTTAAGATGAAACAGCAGTGTACATCAGGCCAGTAGCGAGGGGAGGGGGCCGTGGGGGCCGAGACCCCCCCCCCCCGAAATTCTGACGATTTTATGTATCTTACCCAAAATAACTATTAAAAATTTGTGTTTTTCAAAGCCTTTATCAAGTGCCCCTCCCCCGAAAAAAAAATCCTGGCTTCGGGCCTGGTGTACATTTAGTTGGACGTTACATTAGCAGTTGATTCGCCGTGGTAGCCTGGCACGTAATGTTTTGTGCTGCTAAGCTAGATAATGCGAGATCGATTCCCTGCTACAGCATCCATTTTTCGATCGGGGAAAGCACCCTTGCGTGCTTTTTTAGTCGCCCGTTAAAGAATCCCAGGTAGTCAAAATTAATCCAGAGACTCCCACTACAACGTGCCCCATAATCATAAGTGCCTCATAAACCTCGTCGTTATTATTACTCTTCTTATGCGTGTAATTTTTCGCTGTCGATCAAGTAACATACTCCAATGTTTACAGGACTCATGGAGGTGCTCACTCCGGATGAAATTTAAAAAACCAACGGCGGAAGCTATGCAACGACACTCGCGTTGCTGAGAATCGCAGAAAGTTTGCTACATCTCGCAAACCCGATGACAACTCTGCAGCGGATGAATTGAAGCGGCACAAGAAGCGCAAGATGGTGAGTGAAATTTAAATAATGAACACAGTGGACGGCTTGCGGAATCGTTATGTTTACAATTATCTGCATATCCTGTAGCCGCTCGAACAAAATTAATATTTCTTCACATTAACAGGAGGAAATTTGGAAAATTTAAACTCAGGAGCAAGTTCAGTTTCACATGTTGGCTGTTCCTTTATTTTCCAAATGACGGTATATTATTACAGCGCATATTTTTGGGGGCAGGTCACCAAACATTGTTCTTGAAAGAATGAAGTTAACGTGCGTTTCCTGTCTCACTATTTGTCTCACTTCCCACAGGACATTGACATCAGCGGTCTAGATGGGGAGGACGAGAATAGCCTCGCAAAACAGGAATGGCTGCGGGCTGAGGCATTCAATGCTGCACCAGATGAGAAAATGATTTACCACAGAATGAACTTGACCGCCAAAAGAAGGCTCCTCGAGGTGGCAGACATGAGCATTGGGAGTGCTACACGCAAATATCCATATCTGATGGACTTTGAACAAGTAAGCTGGGCTTCATTGTTATATTTATAGGATAGACAGTGTTGGAGGGAAGGACTTCTCTGCTTCATCTTTTTCTAGCAAAATGAGTGACATTCTTGTGCACTTACTTGTAGCCTTGCTTGGTACTACCGTATAGTGCATGCCGCATTGCTTTATTACTCCTTAACCCATAGTGCTATCTAATGAAGGAGGCAAGCACTATTTCTAGTCCTAGCCAACTTCTGGTAATATTGATTTGTTTACACCTCTCATAAAGGGGTCATGTCACGCCAGATGCCTTAGCCATTTTCGTGGCCACCTCAACTGTACCCACAAAGGTCATGCTTAATTACTGAGTTGGAAACAATATATTTTTAGAATATCTTGTACAGGAAAAAAGTTTGGTCATTGGAAGCCTTGATTGTCGTGTTAGTAATGGCCTTAGAACATCTCTTCTGAAAGTCGCGTGTCGCATCATTGCGAATTTTGTTTCTATATCAAGCAAGGACGACGTTCAGCACTTTACTAAAATCACTAAAATTATGGGAACGTTCATGCACACAAGCTTCGGGAAATTTTTACATAATATGCTATGCATGCATTCTTACTCATGTAATGTTTCTCTATGTTGGAATATCAAGGTAACACGTTACCTTAAGGAATATGTATTTTATATGAAATATATTTACAGCTATTGAATTTTTAAGTCTTTCGAAAAAGATTAGAAATTTAAGAACACGTTCAATTGCATTAACACTAAAACGTAATTCGCACCACGTGGTGCCGCAGCCGAAAATCGCATTTATTCCTCAATTCAAAACAAGTTCACTGACTGCATTGTCATCGTCAAGCCAGCAACTGGTTACCTGGATGAAGTGTTCCTTCTGTGAAACGTTTGCTCCAGCGCCACTGTCTGTTCAATTGTTCCCCATCACTTAAAGTGTCTATGCCAAAAATCATCGTTGTTCTAGTCTTGCATTGTTACATGCAGTCGATGCTTCGCTGTACGGTCATTGTTAGTGCCGTTGCTTATGTTACCAAAGATGTGAAGGCGATAAAATAAGTGTAGATCTGACCACAACAGTGGGACGTGTCACATTACTGAGATGTGTCTTGTGTGGGGTTACGGCGCAATTCAGATTGTATGCTTGCACAAAAAATGCTGATGTACCATTTCTTTGGTTTGTACAGTTTGCTTCAGACTTCCAAAGATTGACCGGAATAGATGGAAAAGAAAAAATCAAGCTTGGCATCGATATGCTTGCTTCTTTGGCACGCAAACGTGTAGTGGGTCACGAGGACGTCTTTAAAGAAATTCAGACTGCAACACGGCTGGAACAGCAAGGTCACGCATTTCGAACCAGACGTAAGTATTCAAAAACGTCCAAAACGTGGACGGTCTCTGATATCTGTGATAAAATCACAATGGATTAAAGTGATTAAATTATGGATGACAAATTCGTGTGCCAGATTAAGTGCATAAAATGCATGTTTACAGTGCGGGGTTTAGAAAGCTGGCAAGTATGAAGCACAACGTCAAATGTGGAATAGTTTGCCACGGAGCTTCTTGTGAGGGTAGAACGAACAAGGAAATTGTCCATTTCTTGCTACCTCTAGGGAGGGAGTCAGAATTGTACTGATTCCTGAATTGGCAGAATTCCTTGAATTGTTAGACGCGTGGTTAAAGCCATTAAAAATGTTTGATTTTTGCAGATCTCTTTGCTGTTGCTGTGCTCAAGATTATTTCATCTGATGTCAAGGAAAAAGCAGCAATGTCTTCGCTGTTTGTACATGAAGATGTAAGTTTCTGGCGCGTTTTGGCGAATGCTATGCGTCCTGAACTTTGTTGCAATTTTTCAATTTTTCTTCACACGGGCTCATTACTTTCTGAAGGATTTATATGCTTTTTAGGCGAGTTTAGGCTTTCCTAAGCACCAGAATTTCTTTTTTAGCTGTAGTCTTGCACTTCACCACAATTCGAGAGGCAGATATGGGCGGGAAAACTACCTTACTTTGGTTATACGAAATTATTGGATAAGTATGGGTTGTGTGCTTTGAGTTCAGTCTAATGTCAATTACATGACACTTTATATATAGGATAGGCACAGCAAACACTTCATGTGGTTTTGCCAGAACAACACGAACATCATTTCATGACAAATTATTTTTGGTGTCATCACAGGACGAGAGGGTGCCGCTGACGCCATGCGTGGTCTACTCTGGCCCCAGCTTGGAGCAAGCAGAGTTTCTACACCTGCACGTCGACAACCGAAACATCTTCCGCGTCAGTAATGCCGAAGAAGGAATGATAGCGCTGATGAGTGCATATTTTATTTTTAATATTGTGTACGGGCACAAGGCGTTCAATACTACCACCGTGCTAGAACGGCTTTTTCTTGGCATGAGCAACACTTCACCGAGACCTGTGGCTACGAAGTTCATGAACAAAGTTGTTCAGGCAATTCGACGCTGAAAATTTTAGCGTCGCATTGCCTGAACAACTTTCTTCAGTTGGTTTGTGCTAGGTGATGCATTAATGTTATTTGTATAATGTTGTTTTGCTTATTTGTAGCTGTGTATAATTACCTATAATTAAGTATTACCTCCTTCTTTTGATTGTTGTGTGTCGTAACTCAGTTGCGTGTTCATTTTTAGCTTATTCTGTTTCTCATCTCTGTATTCCGTACTTTTATGCAACGATGAATCAAGGTGCCAGGTGCACACTCTTACCATGGTAGGTTGTCCCACATAACATGAGCCAAGATTGAAAATGGAAGGCACTCAGAGGCGAATTGACCCAAACGTATACTATTCACACGAGCCCATAGATACTCAGACCATTTTTTTATTTTGCCTAAACTAATGAATTAGGTTTAATTCACAAACTTTTTATTTTTGGCTTAAAACCTAAAATATGAACACTGAGCTGTAGAGCACGTTCAGAAACCACCGTATGAATTGTTTCCTGTACGATATGTCCAGCGCTGTTATTTTTTCCGTGTTGTAAAAAAACCTAGAGCACTGCGCTAGCGGTCGGTCACCTGGCTTCTTTTTGAATTTTGCGGGCTTTCTTTACAACGCGGAAAACAATAACGTCATGAGACGTATCGTACAGGGAACAATTCGGACGGTGGTTTCTGAAAGTATTAACAACTCGGTGTTCATATTTCGGATTTTCAGCCAAGAATTAAAAAGTGAGGTAATTAAACATATTCATTTAGATTAGGGGTAAATAAAAAAGTAGTCAGAGTATGTATAGGCTTGTGCGAATAGTAGACGTTTGGTTCAAATCGCCTCTGAAGTGCCTTTTATTTTCAAAGTCTTGGCTCAAGTTATGTGGGAAAACCTGCATATGCGTGTACATCATTTATTGTAACCGATTGTGTACATGAAGGAATACTTATAAACTGAAACCACTGTGATTGTATTTATTGTAAAGAATGCTTAATAAACTGAAACTGAAAAAATAAAATTGCACATTTTAGGTGTCGCGTTTCAGGTTCACGTATGTGAGCATGTTAGACGTCTAGTGGCAAAGATGTCTGGCAGGAAAAAGTAAAATAGCACCGACTACTAAATGTGTTTTATTAGCAGAACAAATGAAGACTATGCAGCAGTTTAGTTTTATGTAAGACGCATTATGCATAGCGTGTAGAATAATATATGTGTGTGTGTGTGTGTGTTCGGCCGGAGTTCATCAGGCATGATTGCACGTGTTTTAAATATATTTCAGCGCACACTGATTGAATGGAGCTCGACCGCTGGCACACTATCGCCAATCATGACCACATCTTTCAAGTACTGTCTAATGAGTGCATGCTGATATCTATTAGTGCATTCTATAGAAGAATACTGCCACCCCTGCTATGGGCACTCAACACCCTTGTACACCCTTCTGGCACCCTCCTCAGTGGGTGTTAAAAAAGTGAAGGGTGTTGAAGGCACCCTTTTTTTAGGGTGTTTCTGCAACACCCTACAGTTTTTTTACATGTACACCCTCTTCTTAGGGTGCTTGGGAAAGCACCCTTTTTGGAAGGTGCTCAGTTAACACCCTTAGGGTGTCGCCCATGGGACAAGCCCATTTACACCCTTTTGGGTGTAAAAATTTTTACTGTGTGTAATCCTACACACGACAGGGTGAAGAAACACCGTAGCTGGAAAGCCAAAAACAGTGCAGTCTTTTGATATCACTACAAGTAGGATTTTTGACTCATTAATCAATCAGCATATGTCAGTACACCACGTAGCGGTGCAATTTAGAAATATGTGCAACCTAAACGGTCAGATCCTGCATTTCAGTGTCGCTTTTGTCAAGCGGTTAGGACTGCTTAATTTCTACTGCCTGCAAAGGTAACTGAATTTCATCGCGCTTATTTCGTACAAGCACAATGTCATAACGACTGACAGACACCTAAGGACCTACCTTCCAAATCAAGTTGGCTGAAAGATATACAGCTCAATGAGCAAATAAAAACCAGCACTCACAAGCATTTTCGCGCTGTATTGTAGACCAACTGTTGAAAAATAAGAAAACGAAAAAGAACAGTTAGCTTTTGACCGCCCTTTTTCTTTCTTTTTTGTCACTAACTGACAAATTGACAAAGCGACACCTCCCGATTCTCGCCAGTTCGGTATTTCACATTCGCGCCTTGCAGCGTTATCCAGACGAGGCAGCTGCAACAATACAGCGATGCATAGCGGACACCTGCAGAGCGCCGTCTGAAACGCCTCAGACTCAGATTGACGCGAAGGCGAATGTAAGCGCTAGATGGCGGTATAGTCTTTCCTATTTTCAATGAACAAAACGCGTTCTACTTTTTTTTCCTTTTTTTTGAGCCGATGCCGTGGCAGCTACTTATCTTTCAGTACATCATACTAGCGTATTTAAATAAAATTTTATCGACGATACGCGAATAGACGAGATTCTTAATAAAATTTAATTGCGCGACACGCGTTTCCGAAGACATGGCGTGTGATTATATGTGCGAAGGCCGCGCATTTTATTTCCTTTTTTTTTTCGTTGGGAGGAGAGTTACTAAAAGCGTGTCAGGTCCATGCCGCCTCGGATGTCGTTGATTATTTCTCGCATTTTATTTTCTTTCAGCCGTGTATTTTTTTTTTCAGTAGCAGTGAGTACAGTGGCTCTGCGGGTGTGGTCTGCGGGTGTTTCACATTCGCGTGTAATAGAGGTTTGGTAATAATGTATAATGAAATTTTAATGAAAAAAAAATGTGCACGTATACTTGACAGAGTGTTTCAGGAAATGCGTTCGAATTTTGTTATCGAGAAGATGTCGTAACGCTGGGATTTTATCGGGATTGCTTTTGTTAGCGGGGAATATATCTTAAATTAAGCCAATAATTAGACAAGCAATTATGAAAATTGACGACTGGAAAAAGTCGGACGTACACGAAGCTCAAAAATACGTGCATAAAGCTCACGCTGCCAAATTCGGCATCTTGATAAGAGCGCTTTATAAGGAGGCGTAGTATTCAGTAATTTTGTAAAGCAGATAATGCTGCGTAAAAAATGCTTTCCTGTCGCTATTCTTTTTGCACCTGTCAATTCGCTCTATATTTTTGTATCGGTTCCCCGCTACCTTTTTACCTATGCTACCAGATAAACAATGCGACCCACAGAGACTGTCCTGTGGTAACGTCGCCGTCTTTTTGTGTGTTTTGTTTTTGTTAGTAAGTATAACTCTATATAGTATGTCATAAATAGGACGTTTTGATAAAAAAAAGTTTTTTAATTCTGACATTAAGAAAAAGGAGGAGGAGGACTTCTTACCACAGTTTTGTGAGGTCAGATTAATTGCACATTATTTAGGTAGCTGGCGTCCAGTAATGTAATTGCGAAGCTTTGCAGCAGTGTTGCGCAGCAGGCGCATGTACATAGTGCGTTTGTTGCCTCCTGATGTGCAGTAAGCTGTACACTGATTAGTGAGAAATCTTCCTGTTTGGGAAACTTCGTATCAGTAATAGACTAAGTAAACATTGGGACGTTAAAGCCCAGATATTATTATTAGACTAAGCGAACACAACAACAACTTGGGCAAGCTTGTTTTCTCTGGAAGGCTTGCCTTGCATTGTAGCCAGTGCAAATGTACCCATTTGTTTTCCCGGCGTTGAACGCAGTTCAAGCGCCGAGATAAGACCCCGAGAGAAACATCAGAGTGTTTGTACGTTGACCACACCAAAAATATCAGTGTGTCAGCCACCTCCTCTTTTACGTTACAGAAAAAGCAGTCTCTTTTTGCTTGTCATGGCTTTATGGTCAGATGACTGCAAGATGAGAAAGCCGTTTGTCTTCGGCCTCTATATTTTGTTATTGGTGTTGTTTTCATCCTTAATAGGAGGCAAAGCGTGATAATAAACGCGCCGTGTCTGTCTGCTCCTTGCATTGCCCTCTCTGGCACAACCTGTTCTTTTTATAACACAAAAAAAAGCCCGTAAGTGCTTACTTATACAGAGTGAGAGCATAAAAGAGGTACACGACACCCGGCGTCTGACCGAAATGTCGTTGGTATAACGGGTGCCGAGAGTTCTCTTTCTGGCATTTTCTCCTTTAATTTTTGATGCCTCACGAAATATTCCTGATCCTGTTAAGCGTGTCGACGTAACACATTATGCGAATTACGAGGCTTAACGGCAAGGAACAGGATCAAGCGCTTCTAAAAGAAACCCAGCAACAGCAACAACTGCAAAGTGTCCTCCCGCGTTGCAGTTATGTTGTCAACCTCGGAAAATCACGGGAACGCGTTCCAGTTGGTTTTAGCTTCGGAGAATCACATCCTGTGGTTGCATTAGGAGGCGGAAGTCGGCGTTGTTATTGGGATCCCACTTTGTGAATTTTTGTAACCGGAAACGGAGCTTCAACTCGGTGATGGCAGCCTCGTGTTTATTTAATATATATATATATATATATATATATATATATATATATATATATATATATATATATATATATATATATATATATATATATATATATATATATATAATTGCACAGGTGGTTTCGGATCAGTAAAAATGCTCCATTTTTGTGGTGCTTCTCGATCAATCCCGCGGAGAGCCGCGAGCTCCGCGGCTGTCGATGTTGTCTTGCGTGACGTTCGAAACTGGATGTTTTCGGCTTTTGCTGGGACGATCACAGCTCCTGCAGATCCTCCAACAGTTGTCGAGCCATCTGTGTAAAGTTTAACATGGTCTTTGTATTCTTCGTGCAGCATGAGTAGAGTCGGCTGCTTCAAAGCTGGCGACGAGCGTCTTCGAACTGCTCTACATCGTGGGCCTCAAGACCAATTGGAGCTGGAAATAAGACAACTGTACCATCAACTAATAGGCGAAGGGCATGATGTAACTTTTCAGTGGTTGCTAGGCCACTGCTGCATCATCGGTAACGAGCATGCCGACAACGGCTTAGTTGGAACTTATTCCACTATAAAGAAGTGACGCAGCAGCAAAGATTAATACGCTTGAGCATGATGTCGCAAGGTCTATGTGGAACATGCCCGGTTTTCTCCACACCCGTCTTCACCACCTGGATCCGTGCCTACGACCATAGGCGTGCGCAGGGTTCCCCTTCAGGGGCGGGGGGGGGGGGGGGGCTCGGGCGAAGGTCCGTCGCGGCGCCCCCCTCCCTATTAAGTCAATGTATGGGGCAGATTCTGCACCCCCCTCTTCTTAGGTGACTAGGGGGCAGTGGCGTAGCCAGGGAGGGCACACCGGGCCCGTGCCCCCCCTCCCCCCCCCCCCAGAAATTTTTTTGCCATGGCATCCACAGCACAGAATGACACTCGACCACATCTGCCTACCCTGCCCCCACTTCAGATCATGGAGGTGCCGCCCGCCCCCCCCCCCCCCCCGGAAAAAAATTTCTGCCTACGCCCTGCTAAGAGGGCGGCCGCCCCCCTGCCCCCCCCCCCCCCCCGCCTCTGCGCTCGCCTATGCCTACGACTCACTATTCCATCTGACCTACCCCGATCCGAGACGACCCTTCTCTGCCGCATGTGGCTTGGGTTGTCTTTTACGAACGCCTTTGCTTGCCGCATCGGAATGACAGACAGCGCTGCATGTGACCATTGCGGCAATGACGAAACCATTGAACATATTTTATGTCAGTGCCCTCAGTAGAGCTCTCAGAGACAGTCCCTCTCAGCAGTGTTTCCTCGCCTCGAGGACCAGCCGCTTTCTGAGCAGTCAATCTTGGAATGTCGGAAAGGTCGAGATTCACGCCAGAAAGCAACGAACGCGCTGTTCTGCGAGCGACCTGCCTCGTTGAACGATTGTGACAGTCCTATGTGTGTGTGTTTGTGCATCGCATTCCTATCTTCCTTACTTTTCTGTCTTCCCATACACCTTCCCCAGTGCAGGGTAGCAAACCAGATATTTGTGGTCTGGTTAAGCCCCTGCCTTTCCGAATGATGTATATATATATCATCATCAGCCTGTCTACGCCCACTGCAGGGCAAAGGCCTCTCCCATGTTCCGCCAATCAACCCGGTCCTGTGCTTTCTGCTGCCACGTTATACCTACAAACTTCTTAATCTCATCTACCCACCTAATTTTCTGTCTCCCCCTCACGCGTTTGCCATCTCTTGGAATCCAGTCAGTTACCCTTAATGACCACCGGTTATCCTGCCGACGTGCTACGTGCCCGGCCCATATCCATTTCTTCTTCTCGATTTCAACTATGATGTCCTTAACCCCCGTTTGTTCCCTGACCCACTCTGCTCTCTTCCTGTCTCTTAAGGTTACACCTATCATTTTCCTTTCCATTGCTCGCTGCGTCGTCCTCAGTTTAAGTTGAACCCTCTTTGTAAGTCTCCAGGTTTCTGCTCCGTAGGTAAGTACCGGTAAGATGCAGCTGTTATATACCTTCCTCTTGAGGGATAGTGGTAGATTACCATTCATGATTTGATAATGCTTGCCGAATGAGCTCCATCCCATCCTTATCCTTCTAGTTATTTCACTGTCATGGTTTGGCTCTGCGGTTACTACCTGTCCTAAGCAGAGGTACTCCTTTACAACTTCCAGTGTCTCGCCACCTATCGCAAAGCGCTGTTCTCTGCCAAGATTGTTCCACATTACTTTAGTTTTATGCATATTAATTTTCAGACCTACTCTTCTACTTTCCGTATCCAGTTCAGTAATCATGAGCTGTAATTCGTCTCCCGCGTTACTCATCAATGCAATGTCATCAGCGAATCGCAGGTTACTGAGATACTCTCCATTAACTCTTATCCCTAATTCTTCCCAATCTAGGGCCCTGAAAACCTCCTGTAAACACGCGGTGAATAGCGTTGGAGAGATCGTGTCTCCCTGCCGTACGCCCTTCTTTATTGGGATTCTGTCGCTGTCTTTATGAAGGACTATAGTGGCTGTGGATGCGCTGTAGATTTCTTCCATTGTGTTTATATAGGCTTCTTCGACGCCCTGATTCCGCAGTGCCTGCATGACTGCTAATGTCTCCACCGAATCAAACGCCTTCTCGTAATCTATGAAGGCTATGTATAGGGGTTGGTTGTATTCCGCGCATTTCTCTATCACCTGATTGATAGTATGAATATGGTCTATTGTTGAGAAGCCTGTACGAAATCCTGCCTGGTCCCTTGGTTGATTGAACTCTAATGTCGTATTAATTCTGTTAGCAATTACTTTTGTAAATAGCTTGTAGACAACGGACAGTAAGCTGATGGGCCTGTAATTTTAGGGGCGTAGCTCCTCTTAGTCTAACCTTGTCACGTCTCCGTTGTCCGGCGTAAACGGATCTCCCGTATGATGCAATAGATGGCGCTGTCTCATAGAAGTGCATACAAACTGTAGTTCAGGGACGATATTCTAGATGGCGCTGTACACAATCTGTGTCGTCATCACCATTTCTCGTCTCATTTCCTAGATGGCGTTGGTCCAATAGAATTGTGTCCAATATGGCGCTTGTGTGAATCGACACTAGATGGCGCTGGAAGTGCCGCCGCTCTCCGAGTGGCTGCTGCGAGGGCTGCGCGGGGATGCGCGGGGAGCGAGCGCCTCTCTCATTCTCCTGGATCGTCGCCGTACGTGTCGGATCGTTGGCGGAGCATGGACGATGCGCAGCGGCGGGCGCTCGCTTGGCGGCAGCCAGGCGGATCCCGTGACGGTGCGCGCCAAGGACGCCGCTACGAAACGGGCTCAACGAGAAGCGAATCCCGAGACCATGATTGCTTCAGGAGCTTCGCCCAAGCTCTTCATCATTCACCCGTGGATATGCTGTAATTTTTTTTTGCTTCTTCGTACGCGCGGTTTACATTCAGTGTGATCGCGAGCGTACGCGCGTGCACGTGGTGATGTTACGTCAGACCGCAGTTACCCGTTAAACGACAGTGTTGTCGACGTGTCTGGTAAGCCCGCGATGTGCACACAAAAACGCGTCGTTCCACCACGTGACGCTTGGCTCAAAGCCAAAAAATGCAGCATTGAACTCTTCGACTGCTTCGCATGAAACCGATTTCCACAAGGCGTGGGATCTGCTGTATTCTTTTTTCTAAATGTTAAATGGGCAAAGCACAGGCAACACACTCCAAAAATAGGTTTAACCGCTGCTTCGCAGCCGACTGCTGCACAGCCAACAGGGGAACGGAGTTAGACTTTGCGCTATTCAGTTTCATCATTCATCGCGCCGAGAGGTAGCGCCACGCGTCTTGCGAAACTTCATCGCAGCAGATCTATTATACAGGGTAGTCCCGCTAACTCTAGCCAGAGTTTAAAAATATGCCGATGCGACCAAATGCATGCTGCTCGCTGTTGCAGGCAGTACATCACACTATTTTTGTGTGTTCTGCGTAATTGCTTATAATTATGTAAGATTGAATAATTAATTTCTAGAGCAACAATGCTGGGCAAACAATTCCGATAGAGAAGTTGCACATGGGTTTGCAAAACATCCTATTAGATAGTTTATAAGACCCTATCTATTAAGTATCAGTATTTTCCCGCTTACCACAGATGCCCGCGAAATACAAAAAATACCACGTGACATGCCCGTTCGCGCGCCTATGCGCACCGTGATAGAAGTGCTCTCTAACGTTCCGCGTTTCATGTGCGCTGCCGCTTAAAAGGCGACAGGGCTGCGACGATGGTGGTGGCTGTGCGAAGACACACCTGTTGTTTACGGCCGCACAAGCGGTAACCGCTGCGTCGGCTTATCGCTCTCGTGAACCGCCGCTGGGGAAGCATATCGTTTGTACGCGGAACGGTGCAATCACGGCGCGGAAATGGGCATGTCACGTGCTATATTCTTGTATTTCCGGGGCATCTTTAGTAAGCGGAAAACGATAATACTGAATAGGTAGGAACCTAGAAACTGTCTAATCGGACGTTTTTCAGTGACCTACAACTTTCTCATTGGAATTTTATGTCCAGTTTTGTTGCTTCGAAAGTTAATTAATTATTATATCATAATTAAGCAATTAAAAAGAACACAAATAATAGTGTGATTTACTCTGTCGTCATAGAGTGCGTCGGCATATTTTTAATCTCTGGCTAGAGATAGCTGGGGCATTCTGTATAATGCAGCCGAGCACCGCAACCACTGTTGTACCACCACGGCAGACAAAGTGGCAGCTAACACAATCGCTTCAGATCATTACTAGGAACGACGGGCGTGAATTCAGAACGTTAGCAACATTGCCTTATCGGCGGAGGGCTTCATAGTCGCTAAAACGCAGTTTTTCACAATATTACTGCCAGTAAGGATAAAGAAGTCAGGGAAATGGATTCTACGCACACAGCTGTGCAACCAGGATGAAAATGATGTTACTTCTCCTGCATTGAGGACGAAGATAACGATTGAATATCGTTGTTGCATTTGCTCACTAAGGGAGGTCGTCATCTCAGTCATCTCACAACACTCATCAACGGCCATGCTGGCTCTCGCAATAAACGTCACAGTTCGCCGACGCTCAGCCCCGCCATAATGGAACTATACGAACGTTATTAAATGGACAACATTTCTTTTCTGCGGCATATTTTCGTCATATAATAATAATAATATCTGGGGTTTAACGTCCCAAAACCACGATATGATTATGAGAGACACCGTAGTGGAGGGCTCCGGAAATTTCGACCACCTGGGGTTCTTTAACGTGCACCTAAATCTAAGTACACGGGCCTCAAACATTTTCGCCTTCATCGAAAATGCAGCCGCCGCGGCCGGGATTCGATCTCGCGACCTTCGGGTCAGCAGTCGAGCGTCATAACCACTAGACCACAGTGACGGGGCAATGGCATATTTTCGTGATCGAGCGCTATAAAGAAGTTGAGCGCTAATGAAACTCCCGAAATTTTGCTAAAAGATAGTGGTTAGAGGAGAGCATGCCGCGTGAAACTGGAATTCAACATATGCTGTTGGCATAGCTAGCACTGGACTTTGGAAATGGGCTTTAACGTATACATTTCTTACGCAGACGTATAATCACGGACATGGGAAGGTGCGAACTGGTGCGGCATGTATCAATTCCAATGCCGTGCCAGACGTCCAAATGTTATAAGTTGTATGTGCTGTATCGTTGTGTTGATATGTTTACACAAATCTACGGTTGTTTTGGATTTGAAGACAACGAGCGATTTGTAACGTTGCCAGATGAAGGAAGAATGCTGAATTATCAGATGGGAGGACATGAGGTAAAAAGCAGAACTTTGCAGTCCGCTTATACCTGACTGTAGGCTTCTACAGCCCGGTATAAGCGGCACACTGCCACGCCCCATTCGATGAGATTGGCGCGTTTTTTTCAGGTTCTTGACGTCCCCTTTCTTATGGATCACGATGATGTTGGCATTCTTCCAAGATTCTGGTATCCTCCCCGTCGAGAGACACTTCGTATACAGGGTGGCCAGTTTTTCTAACATAATCTCTCCACCGTCTTTCAACAGGTCTGATGTTACCTGATCCTCACCAGCGGCTTTGCCTCTTTGCATTCCCTTTAGGGCTTTCTTTACTTCTCCTGTCAATTGGCCTCGAGATCTTGGAGTGGCGCCCTCTCGCGTGTGACGTCAGAGCGAGGACTCCGCTCTCAACCGCGCTGCAGCAGCCGCTGTTCCTGTATGCGGATCGTCTGCTTCAGGCGGGAACATTGTCGAACGAACAGCCTCGCGACGGTCAACTAACGCCTACAACGAATGTTTTCGAGTGTAATCTTGAACTTGTTTTAGTTGCGGCCCAATCGGCAGGGCCAAGAAATCCCCCGGATGGCCGACGAGTGCGCCTATGCCACCGACCGCATTGCTGGTAAGAAAATGAAACCATGTGTGAGTGTTCTCGCTCGTTATCGTGTTTCTGCCGTACGATACTAATTAGTTTGGGTGTTTCTTTCGATATTTCAGTAAGCGTGCCATTCTTTAGCATCTACAAGTATGTAGATAAAGCTTGTGAAAAGTCGCGGTGCCTCATCGAGGGCGAGGCGGTGTACGACGCAGGCCACGTTGTTGAATGCGCGGTCGAGGCCGTCAACGGAGATCGCATCACCGTCGCAGCTCTCGTCCTGCAAACAAGTGCGCAAGTGCCGCCTTGTTGCGCACCCTCCTGCCGATGACAATGATCGCAGTTTGTCCCGTAATGCTGGTTCAGTGAGAACGATATTCCGTCGTAGTTCATATTATTATAACCGCACAGGGCCGTCGCATGGGTATTAGAATATAACAAATAGTTAATCGCTGATTATACCACGCACAGGGCCACAGAGATTAACGTGGCAAAGGCAAGCTGGGTCCACTTTCACGCCACGTAGCCTAACGAAAAGCTTAAAGAGCTTCGCTTTTAAAAAAGTGTCTGCACTGCCTCAGGTGAAAACTTTTAGAGAATATGCACTACACAGCAGCAACAGGTTTCGCTTATGACTTTATGATAAGCACTCTGCTAGGCGCGCGCTTGTCTTTATAAGTAAAATACGTATGTACACCATCCAAATGCAGCCGTAGTCTCAGATATCCTGCGCCGCTCAGCTGAGCTCACGAGGCGCGCTTACGTGCGAGGTGATTCGGAGGCCGCGTCGTCGGCTCCTTGTCTGGGGCCTTCGCGGCAGGTTGTGGGACGGCACCGCACCTGGTGTAAGTCGCCTATGCTTATAGCCTGCGTGCAATAAACGGCTTAAGTATTGGCGAGGCGCTTAAACGTGGTCACAAGCTTACCTAAGAGTGGCGCGTACGGTGGGTAGCAGAAGTCACTGTCCGCGAAGTGATTGCTGCACACGGTCGATGAAGGCGTGGGGCGCATTCCCATTCTTAGCTTGACGATCTACTCCTCCTTCAGCTTCGGGTCCTTAGAGTAGTTGTGAAAGCTAACGCCTTTTTCATGAGCGGACGAAGTACACTGAGGCACAGAGCAATACTTCACCATTGCGCAGCACTCGCCGCGGAGACAAGCGGCCGCAGTTCTAAGAAACAAAGAGCTGTAGTTCTAAATGAATGTTAAAAGCAGTCCTGTGGTTGTTCGAACTAGAGGTGTGCACGGGCTCCGGGTAGCCCGAAAGCCCGAGCCCGACCCGGCCCGCGGGCCGGGCTCGGGCGGGCCGAGGTACTTTCACCTCGGGCCCGGGCCGGGCTCGGGCTACTTGGAGTTTTATCGGGCCGGGCTCGGGCCCGGCGCAAAGCCCGACAAAAGCCCGAAATATGGAGAATGAGCGGGAATTGTTTTCCAGCACGCATACAGCTTCTTTTCCGCGACCGCCCTTTACCGCTTTTCCTTCCATTCGCTACTTTAAACAAGGAGCAGGTAAAGCACTGCCTCTGTTGCACTCCGACAAGCAGAGAAGTAACACCACCTGAGCTAGTGACGGCGCTACGCGACTGTTCGCGTTAGATTTAAGGCCAAATCCCATATGAGTGAAAATGCACGCGACAGCGACCCGACGTAGATCGCCTTCGTGCAAGCTGACGCTTGCATGGGCATACCCCATACACGTGGATGCTTTGGCGAACGAACTCCATTGTTGCTGGCGTGAGGCCGGGTACTTGTGTAGCAAAAGTGCCGCGCTGTCGCAGGTATGCAATGCAAATAAAATATTTGTTGCATCTTAATACGTAAAACGTTTACCGTTGTCTCACAGTATTTTTTATATGCACGTGCATAATTATTACGTTATTTGTTGGTGTACAGCTAATGTGCTTAGTGCGCAGCGAATCTTCAAAAAGTCGGGCAGGGCCGGGCCGGGCCCGGGATTGTGTTTTCATACGTCGGGCCGGGTCGGGCGGGCTCACAACCCTTTGCCGTCGGGCTCGGGTGGGCCTTCGACAAGGTCAGCGGGCCCGGGCCGGGCTCGGGCTCGGAAATACGGCCCGTGCACAGCTCTAGTTCGAACAGCGTTAGTAGCCACCATACGCAAGATAACAATTGAACTGCTTTTTTGTTGAGATTTACCACAACGGTGGTTTCAACACGGCGCTGGGCCTGCGTAGCAGACGAAAGCGCGCGAATCCCCGCTCTGACGTCATACAGGCGCCGTTCACAGCGCCGCCATCGGTCGCACACCGTCCAATACTGGTGGGATGTCAGATTCCTCTGGGCTATTACTGCCTCTTACGTTATCATCCTGACTGTCTTGGCTGCTGTACAGATCTCTGTAGAACTCTTCCGCTACCTCAACTATTCTATCCATATTGGTTGTGACCTTGCCTTCCTTGTCCCTTAATGCATACATCTGATTTTTGCCTATGCACAGTTTTGTCTTCGTAGCTTTGAGGCTTCTTCCGTTCTTTAGAGCATGCTAAATTCTCTCCATATTATACTTTCTTATGTCGGCTACTTTACGCCTATTGATTAACTTTGAAAGCTCTGCCAGCTCTATTTTGTCTGTTGCAGTTGGGGCTTTCATGGCTTGACGTTTCTTAATGAGGTTTTTCGTCTCTTGGGATAGCTTACCAGTGTCCTGTCTAACGACTGTACCCCCGACTTCCACTGCACACTCCTTAATGATACTAGTCAGATTATCATTCATTGCGTCAACGCTAAGGTCGGTTTCCTCGGTGAAAGGGGTCATGAACCACTTTTCTAAGTAATTATCTAATGACCTCAGTATCGGAGTTCACTGCCTCCCGAATCGATTGCCGCAAAAATTTCTCGAATCCGTCAAGAATGAGCGGAGTTACGGGGGTTTGGCGCACGCTCTCAGCGCTTTCTCTCTTTTCGCGTGCCGACGAGCGCACTGGAAGCTACATAGGGAGGGATGGCACGGGGGAAAGAAGTTACGTCACCGCGCGTCATGAAACGCGATCGCTCTCCCGCTGTGATTCGCGTGCGCGAGTGCGGCTTCCGTGTACTGAGGAGTGCGGCGCCGGCAAGTGGCGGCACACCGTGGCAAGAAGCGCATCTGATCCGAACGCCGCTCTCGATTTACGTCGGCTATCGGCCAATAAGCGTGCTATGTCTTTTGCGACGTAAACTGGCAGATCCGCGACGTCAACGTGCAGGCTCCCCGCCCACCGACGAGAGTGAGAACCGGCCTCTGTTTGAAAAGAGGGTACCTGGGGAAACGGCAACTTCGCGCTCCGCTTGTGGCCTTTACGCGGAGCGCACGACTGTAATATTTGGCAGAGCAGTTCATAGCCGTGTCAGCTTTCCACAGGATGTGTTTTTTCAACAAGCCCAAGGGGTGCTTCATGACCCCTTTAAAGCCGCGTACCTATTCTGAAGTGCAACTCTGAATTCCTGTACTTTCCCTCCCAGAGCTAGTTCATTAATCGGCTTTTTGCGTATCAGTTTCTGCCGTTCCTTCCTCACGTCTAGTTGAATTCTACATCTTACCATTCTATGGTCACTGCATCGGATCTTGTTAACTACTTCCACATCCTGTACAATGCCCGGATGGTCGCCCATCCGGGCATATATATATATATATATATATATATATATATATATATATATATATATATATATATATATATTGCAAGGGGGTTTATTGACGACGTCTGGTAGCAGGTAGACCGCAGGTCCAGCGAGAAACAAGCAGGCTCTGCAACCACAGCTCGCGATCAGCGCTCGCGCCTTTGCCCCAAGAGCTGAACCCACTGGTGAATGCCTTCCTCTTTCACCACTACAAAACGCAGATAGTTCCACTTCGGCCCGAGCGCAGTCGACAACGGCGTGATGGCGTGATAAGAAATCCTATCCTAGAATGATATCGTGGGAACATGAAGCCAACACGAGAAATTCAATGGTGTACAACACGTCTCGAATTACCACTTTGGCTGTACATGCCGCAACGGGCTCAATTCGTTGTGCGCTCGCAGTGCTGAGGGAAACCACGGGAGAAAGCGTCGTTACTTTACGAATAGAGCGGCAGAGTCTTTGACTGATCACGGATATTGCGGCACCAGTATCGATGAGCGCAAGTGCTCGTACACCTTCGACAGTTACATCAATAAGATTGGCGGGGGACAGGCGAGGACTTACACGAATAGACGATAACGCAGCTCGTGCCTCCGGAGCTGCGGCAGTCAGTTTTCCGTCTCAGTGGGGGTGGGTCGTCGACGCATAGGAGACACAGAACGACGACGTGGTGAAGGGGAAGCAGACCGTCGAGAAGCGAAGGTTTGGGTATCGGGAGCAGCTTGCGCGTCGCGTTCGTAAACTTCAGGTGGCGTGTGAGGCGCGCGATATGGCGGCCGAAACGAGTAGTCGGGATATCTTGGTGCCTCCTGGTTCACCGCGAAGCGCCGACGACATAGGCGTGCAACGTGACCTGGAATCCCGCAAGCGTAGCAGATGGGCCGGTTGTCAGCAGTGCGCCAGGGATTTCCGTAGTGCTGCGGTGTAGCAGAAAATGGCATGGTGGACGGTCGCACAGGTTGTGGGGGCGATACTGGCAGACGACGCGGCGGCCTTGCTGCGGCAGCTGCATAAGTCAGTGGTGCGGCGACAGGTGTCGGTGGAGAGGCGGACGGCAACGGCAACGCCTCGGAGACTTGCTCTTGAATAGCCTGTCTGATGGTCGGCGATAGGCAGTTAGTGGGCACTTCGGTGGTCGGCAAATACGACAGGCACGAGAGCTGTCGAGCCACTTCTTCGCGTATATATTCTTTTATCTGCGCCAACAGGGTGTTATCACCACCGACGGTCAAGGCGGCGAGGGAGTCGTCTGCTGTCATAGACCTCCGAACTGAGACGCGTTGCTTACGAAGTTCTTCGAAGCTCTGGCACAAGGTCACAAGCTCGGACACGGTACGTGGGTCCTTCGCCAGCAACAATTGAAAAGCATCATCGTCGATGCCTTTAAAGATATGTCGGATCTTGTCTTTTTCCGTCATCTCAGGGTTCAGGCGCTTGCACAAATCGATGACATCTTCGATGTAGCTGGTGAAGTTTTCGCCCTGCTTTTGCGCACGTCCGCGTAGGCGCTGTTCGGCGCGGAGCTTGCGTACTGCGGGGCGACCAAACACAGCTGCCAAGGTGGTCTTGAAAGCGGCCCACGTGGAGAATTCCGAATTGTGGTTGTGGAACCACAGGCTGGCGACGTCTTTGAGGTAGAATGGGACATACTCCAATTTCGAGGGGTCGTCCCACTTGTTGGCGGCGCTCACCTTCTAAAATAACAGCAGCCAATCTTCCACGTCTTGGTCCTCGGTGCCGTTGAAGAAGGGAGGATCGTGTTGGCGCAGGGTGGTAGGCACGATGACCAGTGGCGACTGAGCCGTGCCTTGTTGGGCGGTGCCTTGCTCGGTGGTCTGATCAGGCATTGTCGGCGCAGTGGGCAGCTTCCGGCTTCGAAGTTCCAGATTTAACTACCCAGCACCTCCACCACTTTGCAAGGGGGTTTATTGACGACGTCTGGTAGCAGGTAGACCGCAGGTCCAGCGAGAAACAAGCAGGCTCTGCAACCACAGCTCGCGATCAGCGCTCGCGCCTTTGCCCCAAGAGCTGAACCCACTGGTGAATGCCTTCCTCTTTCACCACTACAATATATATATATATATATATATATATATATATATATATATATATATATATTGATTGTGGTACATATGTATGTATGTATGCACACATGTGTGTGTGTGTGTGTGTGTGTGTGTGTGTGCATACATACATATGTACGACAATCACGTGCCTTTGACTTTTACCATCTGTGCTTGATGTACACGTAAAGAGGGCTAAACGCGTGCTGCTTCCGCACTGGATGTAAAAAATATCAAACCGATGTGTCCTGTGGTATTAATATTCCTGTGTTCAATCTCAGGGCTAGCGCCAACGTGTTTCCCCCTGGATCGAAGGATAACTTCCTGCGTTGACAACGAGACCAGAAACAGACCGAAACACTCGCCGGAACGTTACAAACGAGTTACTTTACCTGCAGTATCGACTGGTTCAAAGCAAGTTTGACGTCACTTTAGGATGCAGGCTGGTTAAGGAATCGCGTGCTCGGAAACGACTGCAGTTATGCGGCCGTATCTTTCACTCACAGCGGTAATACATGGTAGTAGAACTGAACGGCATGCAGTTTTTTGTTCTTTGCCTTTATATAAGCGCACTCAACGACAATAAGGCAAATGTCAGCATGGAACGGCCAGAGTGATGTCACGAGAAAGAATGCTCCCTGAAGGAAAAAAAAAAAAAGATTAATAACGATTAATAGATAGATAGATAGATAGATAGATAGATAGATAGATAGATAGATAGATAGATAGATAGATAGATAGATAGATAGATAGATAGATAGATAGATAGATAGATAGATAGATAGATAGATAGATAGATAGATAGATAGATAGATAGATGCGTAATTTTTCTTGAAATAAAACAGTACATGTCGTCAAGCCTGCCAAGCCATCGGTGGACTGAGCTTCCGAGCCTGGCAGGCAGCAAAACACCCTACGCGTGAGCGTCGCACGCCATGAACCATTGCGTGCGAAGCTCACGCACCTTTCGAGCTTGAAATCGCAGCTGCCGCTCGAAAGAAATGATATATTGGAAAAGCAGAGCAAACGCACGTTCATGGCGTTTGTAAAAGTTGCACAATAAATAAATCTGAAATGCGGTGGTGTAGTTCACGCACGCAATGGTTCATTGCCGAAATAAGCATACGGCAACGAATATCGTGGGCGCGCGTGAGAACGTATAGCCACGAGCGAAACATGGCGAAAACGGACCTGCCAAGTGAGTGTATTCGACCCGCGGGTCAGGCAGAAGTGAAAGAGAAATTCACTAGTGAAATCGACCCCCGCTCCATCTATCGCTAGCTGCAGCGAACATACCGTGTCCAACGCGTGGCGGCGCTGGCGTCAGACGACTGCACGTCGTCAAACCCTTTCTTCGAGACACGTTTGGCACATACCTGTATAACACGGGCCACGGTAAGCGGGTATGCGCCACAGGTGATTGACAGTTTATATCTTCCCAGGAACGGCGAGAACAGACATTGGTAATTTGTATTAAATGTGCGCCGTTAGGCCGGTGTTGTGTATGAAGTGAAGAAGTGTCTTGTGGAATGTGTTGTCATGTATCCATCAGTCATAACTGTTTCTGTCACTCTAGCGAAGGGCAAGTCTGTGTCGCAAAAAAAAAAAGGCATTGGTAATTTATATGCGAGAGCGTAAAGAAAAACCGACATCGGCAGCGTTGACTCAACGAATGCAAAAAACAAAAATCAGGATCCCAACAGCAATCGAACCCAAGCATTCCGCGCGGCAGTCGGGAGTTCCACGACAGAGCCACGCCATGGCTTGAAACTGCCTTGGAAAATGACCCTATGCAGGCGTAATGTCGGTGCAGCGTCAGTTGGAGTTGCAGTGCTGGCCGTCTAATTTTATAACAAGGCAATAAACATTACATCTGTATTCCTACGATTCAGCATATTCAAGCGTTGCTCGACCCCGGAGGAATACGCTAACGAACGTTAGGTATGATATTCATATCATCGCACCGTAAAGTGCACGTCGTTTCGATAATACTCACGTCTGTGCTGTAAAGTGAGTGTTGACGTTACGTCAGACCATAGCTTACCCTTTAAACGCCAGCGTTCTCGACGTGCCTGGTAAGCCCACGATGTGCATACAACTACTACGCTTAGAAAAACACGTCGATCCACATCGTAACGCTTGGCTCAAAGCCAAAAAATGCAGCATAAACCATTACTCGCTGACTGCTTCGCATGAAACCGTTTCCCACAAGGCGTGAGATATGCCGGTTTTTGTTTAGTAATTATAAATTCAAAGCCTTTAATTAACCTACGCCCGTCAAATATTTACTGCACATAACCCATAACTTCTCCCTCCTCGCCCCTTTACCCTCGAAACAATATGACGTTGCAATATTTAATTCTTCCAGAACTTCGAAAAAGCTGGCTTCACTTATCTTACTTCTTTGAATAGCCTCATAAGTAGTGTGAAGCTATCTATAGCCCCTATTTTTAAAGCACAAGCATCAATCCTTGCATTGCAATTAACTCCTACGTTACCCCACTTCGCCCCCCCCCCCCCTTCTTTTCCAGAACTTTTTAAAATTGGTGCATCGTCTATTTCACCCAGAGCCCCAGCGCAACACGCATGTAACGTGTTCAGGATCTTCCAGGCGCAATTAGGTTTGCGGTGCCCGGCGACATGTACTTACAAGTGTGCAAAGGCTGCCTGCTCCGGCGGGAGACACGTACCTTCATCCTCCCACGTTTATATGCTCACTTCCGTGCAATCTTCCTCTTGCGGAGGAAGCCCTTCGTCGGAGGCTTCGAGCCGGGACGGTCTTTTCAGCAGGCACTTGTACGCACATGTATGCCATGTATGTATGCACCATGGCCGTCTTCGTGTGCAGTTCGAGCAGCAGCGTTGGCATAGTGCAGGGTAGCAAACCGGATGCTACAATTCTGGTTAACCTCCCTGCCTTTCTCTCGTTTTATTATCTCTCTCTCTCTCTATACACCATGACACTTGTATGACATGTGAAGCGGCGCACTTCAGCCACTGGACACCATGTATATAGTGTATAGAGAGCTCCACTCCCGCGTTTTTAGCAGGTTGTTGTCATCTACTTTGGAAACACTTTGAAGTTTCAGACTACTACTTTGAAGTTTCAAACTGACTACCCTGATGACATATTATATAGTTACGAATGTGATGGATTTATTAACAATGAGAAGGGCGGAAACAGTTGACAAAAAACAAGGGTTAGTCCGTATACAATGGGTAGAACTTGGACAGAAATGTGTGCATGTGAACGCTCTTTTGCAAAGTGAGCTCCTTCAAGGGAACCGTACAAGGCCATGTTATTAGGCCTGTGTACTTAGATTTAGGTGCACGTTAAAGAACCACAGGTGGTCGAAATTTCCGGAGCCTCCACTACGGTGTCCCTCATAATCATATCGTGGTTTTGGGACGTTAAACCCCAGATATTCTTCTTCTTCTTCTTCTTCTCCTTCTTATCATTATTATTATTATTATTATTATTATATTATTATTATTATTATTATTATTATTATTATTATTATTATTATTATTATTATTATTACATGGTCATGTTATTGTCTTTGTTTCAGTTTGTGTGTGTGCGCTGCAGAACTTATAGAAGTTCTGCACACACACACGTGCACACACACACACACATACACACACACGCTCACAAATATATGCATATATATTATCCTAAAAGCTACGTGGAAAGGGGCAGCCGTCACCATGCAATGGTGACAGCAACTTCTTCATGTATTTTCTATTTCAATAAAGGCTCTCTCTCTCTCTCTCTCTCTCTCTATACATATATATATATATATAATATATATATATATATATATATATATATATATATATATATATATATATATATATATATATATATATATATATATATATATATATATATATATGTGTGTGTGTGTGTAGGGTGTTTCAGCTAAAAAGCACCAAGTGTTAAAAAATTAAGCATAGGCGCTACGCGTCTCCAATTAGCGCAGTTTTGTTCTGAGCCATATAGAGCACGTCAGAATAGTTTTTCCAATCCGGCAAGCTTGGCAATTAACAAAGATTGCTTAATGAACTTTTTAAATAGCAACTCTAGAGAAAAGTTTTGAATACAAAAGTTGTAGCGCTTGTTCAGAAACGTCGAATTTTTCAATCTGTGTTGAGATAACTCCCCTGCCTAAATTTTTTCCGGCCTCTCTATAAAGCGCGCGAATTTTTAAAAAATACCACGTGACTGCCGCCAAGCGCGCGGCGCTTTTAGTGCCCTCAAATGTAAGTTGAACGAATTATCAAAGGCTGCTTCGCGCACGAACATTGATGGAACAGGTTATCGGTGACTGCGGTGGACGTTAAGCGACAAAATGAGCATACCGTTTTAACAACAACAACAACAAAAATTCTTCAACGAAAAAGCGGCAGCCACGCAACAAATGCTACATGAGACCGTAGGCAGCATTTGATGCAGCGTAGGCATTTTTTCTTTTCTTTTCGCACCAACGAAGAAACACATTGGAAGGAGCTAGGGTGACAGCGTGATGAAGGACCGAGATAAAAGATCCACTCATACGTGACGGCCGCTCTTTCGTAGTTTTTTTTTTTTTTTTTTTATGGTACGCCTGTATCCTCATTTAGCGTCCATCGCAGTCACCGGCAGCCTGCTCAATCGACCTTCGTGCGCGGAGCAGCCTTTGATAATTCGTTCAACTTACATTTGAGGGCACTAAAAGCGCCGCGCTTTTGGCGGCAGTCACGTGGTATTTTCTAAAATTGGCGCGTTTTAGAGAAAGGCCGGAAAAAATTTAGGCAGGGGATTTATCTTAACACAGATTGAAAAATTCGATGTTTCTGAAGAAGCGCTACAACTTTTGTATTCAAAACTTTTCTCTAGAGTTGCTATTTAAAAAGTTCATTAAGCAATCTTTGTTAATTGCCGAGCTTGGCGGATTGGAAAAAAATATTCTGAAGGGCTTTATATGGCTCAGATTAATATTGAGCTAATTGGAGACGCGTAGCGCCTATGCTTAATTTTTTAATACTTGGTGGTTTTTAGCTGAAACACCCTGTATATATATATACGTAAGCTCCACAAGCCTGATCGCCTTTAGCTGCTTGGTGATCATTGCTGCATACACGAAGATGCACCAGCAGCCCTTTTGTGGCGTCTAACAAGCAGACAGTGCTTTGCCACGTGTAGAGAGTGTGCCGCAGCTCCTAACCCAAGTAATGGGCGGCGCATTTTACAAGTCGCGGTTGCAGTATCTCTATGAAACGGCCCTCAATGTTTCGTATAATCGAAAGCGAAAATATTCCTTCCGGAGACCTAACTTTCGCCCGGTACAACCGGTAGTGATGAAATAGAACTGCAAGCCAGCATTCCAAGTACTGTTGCGAGGATTTCCGTAAAACAAATGCGTACAGCGCTCTTTACACAACATCAAACGGCTATGCACTTTAGGATTTCCCCTGAACTTGCAGTAGCACCTACCTACCTACCTACCTACCTACCTACCTACCTACTTACCGACCTACCCACCCACCCACCCACCTACCTACCTACCTACCTACCTACCTACCTACCTACCTACCTACCTACCTACCTGTACGTACGTACCGTACATACATACATACATACATACGCACGCACGCACGCACGCACGCGCGCACACGCCGCATGTGGTGCCAATCGTCGAAGCCTGGGGTTCCCGGTGGAACTATAGCGGAAGTAGTCGCTTCCCTCTTAGTACTCAAGCCTGTAGTACGTGCACTATTAGCGCAAACGTGTCATACGTGCACTGCATACGAGCTAAATGTGGCGGAAAGCAGCCCTTAAATTCAAGAATGCCTGCTACTCAGTGTGGCGCTTCCGAAACCTTGATATCCACTTTACAGGCAGAGCTGCGACGTGTGCTGAATGCTCTATAAAGCTCGCGCGTATAGATTATGCCGAGAAAACCAAGCCTCTTTTTTAGGTAAAGTCGAACCTGTTCCCGACCCGTTTCTTTCTGAAAATGAAAGTGGCTTTGGGGTTTAAACCCCAAAGCCACTGATAAAGAAAGCCCGCTAAATATGAAAAATAACACGTGACTACGCTCCCACCCGCAAAGGAAACCAGCGCCCTCAAATAAGCTTACTGCAAACAACTGCTTTGCGAAAGACAGCGTTCCGCATTTTGGCAAGGGTACAGGTCGGGCGCCAGCGATATGCGTGCAATTTCGCTGGGATTCAATCCGTTCGATAGTACGCCGCAATCATCCATATCTCACGGCCGACTGTTCTCATTGATAACGCGGCAGGTGTTCTGATTACGGCCTGACTCTGTAAAACCAAGCGGTGCGTTTCTAGGCCGGGGAGTGGCAGATAGGGCGATGCGTTTTTTTTTTCTGCATTTTTTCCTTGATACTATCTCATAGGGGGCCTGTTTGAGGGCGCTGGTTCCCGACGCGCGCAACACTCTAGTCACGTGTCACTTTTCATATTTCGCGGGCTTTCTTGATCAAGCGGAAAAAATGAGCGCGCAATTAGCACGTTGTTGAAAGTAGCGCAGTTAGATGCCATTTGAACATGCCTACATACGCCTCATTGACATTTTGACAATTAGGCGAGTACTTGTCGAGTTAGAAATATAATTATGACTAATTAATTAAACCTCATTAACGAAAAAAATAGCAGTGGCTACTCTAGTGTACTAGGAACAATATGCTGTAGGTTTTATTCGCGTAACGCCGTTCCTCTTTTTTTAAATCGTGCTGCGTGATAGCTGGGACACCCTGTGTATATATATATATATATATATATATATATATATATATATATATATATATATATATATATATATATATATATATATATATATATATATATATATATATATATATATATATTAATACGGCTCCCGCATCACCGCGGCATGCACGTCACTTTAAAACAGGTTGCGTCACGATATGCAAAGCCGTACAAGTTCATTGCACAACGGCGGAGCTTAGTGTGCGCGACAGCTGGTAGCCTTGACATACTGGGATCGTTACTATTCGCCAAAAGATAGGAATTCAGCGCGCACAAGCTGAAAAAGCAATAGCAAAATGCGAGTAAATTCTTTTGACTTGACCTCAGTGCGTCAAAGGAGGAGCACGTCAGAAACGCACTCCTAAGCACCCGTGGCTGCTGTTTATAACGTACTGTAGGAGATATCAACGACGTGCGGGTTGTCACCGAAACAATCGATTACAACTTTTTCAGCTTGTTTCGGGTGGTAGCTACCTGTTTATGAGCCGTTGCAATTAAGTTCCCATATTATTCGGCAGAACCAAATTTGCAAGCATTTGGTCAATGTTACTCTAAAGTGAGGATCGACACAGTATCATCATCAACTACGTGTGCTTGCAGAACTAAACAACTTCTTGGTAGGAAGCGCACAACTCTTACCAGACACGAAAGGCACAAGCGCTTATGTCTTTCGTGTCCTCGCTCGTCTTTCATGTCTTGTAAGAGTTGTGCGCTTCCTACCAAGATGGATCCATACCAACTTGCCCGATATAATTGTTTATAAACAACTTCAGTGTCTCTTTTAGCATGAATAACGAAACTCTAAGCATGGCGCATTGCTCGATTGCTTGTGTCTTTCTTTCCTTCTGTCTATCTATCTATCTTCCTTTCTTTCTCTCTCTCTCTCTTTCTTTCTTTCTGTCTGTCTTCCTTTCTTTATTTCTTTCTTCTTTTCTTTTTCTCTTTCTTCCTGTCTCTCTCTTTCTATATATCTCTTCCTTCCTTTCTCTCTCTTTCTTCTTCTCTTTCTTACTTTCTTTCTCTCTTTCCTTCTGTCTATCTATCTTTCTTCCTCTCTCTCTCCATTTCTTTCTCTTCCTTCTTTACTCTCTCTCTTCTTGTCTTTACTTCCTTCTGTCAATCTATCTATCTTCGTTTCTTTGTCTCTCTCTCTTTCTTCTTGTCTGTCTTTCTTTCTTTCTGTCTTTCTTTCTCTATCTCTTTCTTCTTTTCTTTCTCTTCCTTCCTTTCTCTCTCTCTCTTCTTGTCTTTCTTTCTTTATCTCTTTCTTCCTGTCTCTCTCTCTTTCTTTCTCTTCCTTCCTTCCTTTCTCTCTCTCTTTCTTCTCGTCTGTCTTTCTTTCTTTCTGTCTGTCTTTCTTTCTCTATCTCTTTCTTCTTTTCTTTCTCTTCCTTCCTTTCTCTCTCTCTTCTTGTCTTTCTTTCTTTATCTCTTTCTTCCTGTCTCTCTCTCTTTCTTTCTCTTCCTTCCTTCCTTTCTCTCTCTCTCTCTTTCTTCTTATCTATCTATCTATCTATCTATCTATCTATCTTCCTTCCTTTCTCTCCTTCTTTCTTTTTTTCCTTCTTTCTTTTTTTCTTCCTTTCTCTCTCTATTTCTCGTCTTTCCCCTCCCTCTCTCTTTCTTCTTTTTCTTTCTTTCTCTCCCCGTGGAGCATACGCTTTTGCCTCGCGCACTTCTTCATTTTTAACGCGGTAGCGTTAGAGAGCTCGTGTCGCAGAAATTCCGCTGTCGGCGTCGGCACCGTTGGTTGTGAGCGAAAAATCATCCGTGAGCGAAAAATCGAGAAAGTAGCAAATAAAATAAACGATAAAATCTTCGGTCCCAATGAGGATCGAACCCAGGCCGTTCGCGTGGCAAGCAGGTGTCTTACCACAAAGCCACGACGTTGCTTGCAGCTGCTTCGGACAAAAACACTACATAAATGCCATGTAGTAGGAGTCTCCTTAACGCATTTTGTTCGGCAGGTGTCACGACGAAAACGAGCCCATACGGTAGGCGCATTCGCGAGGCCATCAAACTACGTCGAAAAACGCCGGGATAGTGCAGCCATCGCCGCTAATACACACACAAACTTTCAAACAGCTCTAAAAATGGACAACTATGTCCATCTAGAGGAAAACATATCAAGCCAACGCAGCAAACGCTAGATAATGTGCTGCCATCTGTGAGGCATTGTGAGAATATGTCTCGACTTTTCATGGCATCCGAGAGGGCCGGCGCGCGGCGTATATCTTGGAGGCCATGCGACTCTTGCTTTAGATCGAAAGCCTGTAAAATTCGCGCGCGTGCGTGCGTGTGTGAGTGTAACAATACACATTAATAAGTATGCACTTAGTGGTTGAAGTGCGCACTAGGGGCCGGATTTCGCTATCGCGTTCAACTCTTAAAGGCGAAGCTTAAGGGTCCCCCAATTTTTTAGTGGCCCAGTGGTGAGTAGGAGGGTTTGTCCTGTATCTGTGGCGCATACCCCCTAGGAACTGCAAAGGCTACTCTGGAGAATAATCTCTACCTTAAAGAGCTCCGCTGTGAAAAATATGTAAAACAAGGATGAAAGATAAAAACAAGAAAAACAGAAAAAAATGGTTGGTTGATCCCTCCGTCATAGGAATCGCTATAACACGAAAGTGAAACGTGTCGTCACAGAAGTAGTTTATTATTTATGGTGCATTGGTATATGAGAGCTTGTACAATGTCTACTGTTGTTTGGCAGATATAGCACAGGTTGATGTGGACGCATCTCACTCACGTTGACGCCTAGTGGCACATCTCCGTAACGACGACAAACGCCCATGATCCCGATTTAACCCTTGTGGTAGCTGAAGTTCTTAACGTATACGTGGACTCCGCATATGGTGAATCCCGCGCAAAGATGGCATCAACAAGCACACAATAAACACTAATGCTCGATATACACTCCTTCAAAGCGTCGCGAAATGCGAAGAGAAACGCTACGCGCGTCGTGTCTTCCTTCTAGCTTGCACGTTACTTCTCACAGGGCGCGCAGGGAATGCGGAGCGACAGCCAGGCGAGCGTCGGAGAGCTATTTGTCAATATGGATGGATGCTATGAGCGAGGCTTGCGCTAAAATCGCCACCACACGGTGTGTTAAAGCGTTGACGAAATTAAACTTGTATTGGAAACGCGCCGAATGGGACGGTCGTTGCAACAGCACGTTTTTTTTTCGAGCCTGGTGGCACAGATGTTACCGCCCCGTTATAAAGGGGACGCTCATAGCATCCATCCATCCATGATCACTGGCAAACGCAAGTGTGAAAGATAAAAAGCGTGTTCATGCCGCCTCCGTAATGTGTTTGGCGGTAGCTCAGTGGGCTGAACGCCCGCCAGCCATCGTCGCGAACCGAGAGGTCATGGGTTCGATTCCCGTTATTATAGTTTTTTTTTCTTTGCCATCTGATGACATTCATTTTGCTGATTTACTTCCGTGACGGAAATACGTCATGAAAGTTTTGGTGGACCCTGGCATAAAACACTTTCGTGTTAAAAAGGTAATGTCGAGAATCGAGAACGTGCGGCTATAGTAAAGCTCTACCTATGACCATACCGTATTTTACAAAATTCGCTAGAGGAAACTCTGTTTCTGTGGTTGTCCAGCTACCATGGTACATTCTAGCCACTGTAACCATAGGAACGATGGGGTCGCACTTGTATTTGGCTAATCTTCGTTTTTGTGGCTTTGGAAGTTCTTGCATCCTTTATATATCATGCGTTTATTTTTCCGAAATTCTGAAACAATCATAATTTTCTAAACTAATGAAGGCAACAAGTCTCTGCTCACATACGTTGTAACTGATAATTATCTTGCTAATAAAGCAGTTCAGGCAAATTCATGTATAGTACTTATCACTTCCATGCTTGCTCAACCTTCGTGCTCGCGCTCCCGCAGACGTCAGAGCGTAGAGTGCCTTCTATTTATTAATTTTCTTTTCTCTTTTTTTTCTAGAGAACTATAGTCGGTTACAACCTAAGAATAAAAACAAGCTCCTCCCCCCGAACTTCGGCGCGCCTGCCAATCATCTGCGCAAGAGAGTCGTTTTAGGTGGTTTTCGTTGTAACCACTTCTTCGCTGGCAGTGCAAGTACAACGCGTATTAATAATTGCAGGGTTTTGCAGCGCGCGCTGCAAAACCCTGCAATTATGAACACTAACCAACTAGCCCAGGCCTCTACACTTATAAGCGTATTAATAGTGAAAAGTTCCTCGTCGCGACTGAAAACATGCTTCCCGAGCATTGATGTCGAAAATTTGCGAGGAAGTTCCAAGTTTTCGACCGAAAAACAGCGACACGAACGCGTGCCTATGTAAGAAAAGCACCTACCTGAACTACGCGAAAGGTGCTTGACGTCAGGGAAATGAGCAAATGCAATTGGATGGGGCACCTATGCAAATTCTCACTGGGTGGGACAGCGACGGCTGTGAGCAGAGCTTACATTTCACTCTTAGGTTGCGACCGACTATATATTCTTGAGCAACTTATGCAACAAATTCGCTTGTATAAGCCAAAAAGTCTATTTCTATAGCACGCAATCACTTCACGCAATTAGAAGCGTGTTGGCCACCACCATTTTCGAACGTTGCTGGAGGATGTGCTGCTGCTCCTACCTGAGAGCGCATTGCAAGATGAAGACGTCAACTAGCCCCGGTTTCAGCCTTATTAGAAAAAAGACAGCTTAAAAGGTCTCGGACAGCTCTTCATTTGATAGATAAAAACAATGTCTTCGTGTTGACGACTGGTTTTTCAAAAGATTGACCACGCAGGTTTTACTTCCCTCAGCACACAACGGGCTTGAAGGATGACGCATGTATTTTGCCGAAAACTACATAGTCATGCAATATAAACTCGAATTACAAGCCCACATACGGTACCGAGAAACGTTAGGCTCAGCGTTATAGACAGGCGATCGACGGGAAAATCAGGCTTTGTCAGGTGTTGCAAGCTCCCGCTACAACAACGCTGGTTCGCTTACACAGGTGGGCTTACGACGTAAACGAGGAATTCCCGACGGAGTATACCCGGATGCGCGTTTTACACACACGGGAACGCCCATCATTGCATATTGTGACCCCTTCATTCATATAGACGCTGCATTTCAGCAGTCTTCACGAAAACCGCATGGCGGGACAGACTGCAACAGCAGATGTCGTGATCTGGCAGGTGTTTGATTTCCTGAATTTTTTCCCCGAGAGTGTAAGGCGGGGCAGAAACGCCTACACTCTTGACGTCACGGCCATGCAATATTAGACAGTTTTAGCTGAGCGTCCGTAACAGCTCTACGAACGCAGCCTGCCGTTGGAAATGGCTGGCAGCCTGCTTCCGCAGAGCCCCACGGACGCCCAACTAAATCTGTCTATTCATAGTAGCGTGGCGCGATACGTAACGTAGCAACCTTCTAATTGAAAAGTGGAAAGCTGCTTCCGAAACGGCAACACGTAATAATTTCTAGTATCGTTAGTCGATGCTTAGTAACATTAAAACCAACACAGTGACCAAAAAAGAAGTCATTGGTGAGGATTGTAGAATAATTTTGACGATGACAGTCATTATTTATCGAACACCGAAATATAGCGGACGTCTTGAAAATCCACTTGGAATTGAAATACGACCGCCGTGGGTATATCAAACCCGGGACCTCGTGCTTCGGAGCAGAACGTTATAGTTAATTGTTGTCGCTTGGATACTGGTGTCGTGAAGGTCGTTGTACCATGTGGTGGTGGTGGTTGTGATATTGCAGCAGGCGGGTTTAGCCTGGCCTGCATGGCCGGCAATTCAGCCTAAGCATATCCTGAATTCTAGGGGTCTGTCACCACGTGTTAAACCACCCGGTGTCTCGCATGAATGCCATCAAAATTCGTTGCGAGCTCCTCCTTGTTGTCGTGGGCCGTTCTGGAACAACGACATCTTCAAATGCCCGGTGCCTATGACAACCCCTTTGCAGGCGGCGGAACATCGCTGCTCTTTCCCTATCAAACTGTGGGCAAAGCCAAATGAAATGTCCAATGTCGCCTGTGTCACCGCAGAAAGCACAGAGTAGGGAAGCGCATCGCCAAGTCTTGAATGACCAAGCCGGAGTGTATGCCGAGTTCTCGAGAAAGTCCATGGATCGCCCACACTCAGTGGCGTAACTAGGGTGGGGCAGGGGGGTACAAGTGCCCCGGGCGCCACTTGGGAGGGGGCGCCGAGCCGAGTCCGCCCGACATGCGCTCGGGGACTGAGGACACAAACGGGGCGCTAGCGCCTCGCGACTCGTGGAAAGGTCGCCCCTACAGGGGCGACCTTTCTCGCCTTTCTCCTTTGACTAGTTAAATGGTGCTCCTATGGCGCTTTGTCTGCGTAAGCAGCACTGCCTTTTTTCGTCTGGTCCAGCGTATCTTCTGTCTTGAAATTGTTCTCGGGGAGGTGGTGGCTTGCGCTATATTCTGTAGCCTTTGCATTATTGTTGTTGTAGTGGTTCGTAAGTAAAGGAAAAAGGCACCTAATTTCTGCAGTCCTTAAGGGAGCACGGCGCAGTGCCTTATAGGGGTGGGCGTAAGGTGGGAATAAAAGAAAAGTAGAAAGAAAAAGAAAGAAGTGAAAGATGGTCGGCAAGAGCAACGAAGAGAGAAGAGGACAGGAAATATTGGGGAGACGGACACAGGAGTTCACGGATGGGACCACGATTCAGCCAGGGGCACGATACACGTCGGTGACGAGGCGGCGAAGGCCCCGTCGGTAAGAGGCGCACGGCATGGCGGTCGAGGCAGCCGTCACGAGGCGTCGATCAGCGAGAGGCACGAGGAGAGATCCAGGGCGTCGCACGTCTCTGCACCACGACTTCGGAATGCCTCTCCTTCTCCCCCCCCCCCTTTTTTTTTTGCTCATATCCAAGCCCTTGAAATGCAATAAGATAAAAAGGTCGGTGGAAGGTCGTTTCCATATAAGCATTATTTTAACCATGAATGTACCTATCCAGGGCCGTTGACAAACTTTTTCTGGGGTTCTGACTTCCCTTTATTGTGTGATCTGGCATGTTTTTGTATGTGTGTGCATATACATACATATACAAAATGTAATAATATCGGGGCGGTGGGAGGTTGAACCTTGCAAACCTCCTTCGAGCTTCGCCACGGAACTTGTCGCTTGAAATGTTCATTTTCTTCCAAACCACCTTGGTTCGTCCACACGCAATAACCGTACTGAAAATCGGAAAGGTAAAGCGCTGCCCACGGTCTTGTTGCATAAGGGTTTCGATCGAGCAGCTCTTTACCAACTCATCAGACATGTCAGTCTCCAAGCTTACGGCGAGCTTTCATGGGCAGACGTCGGGATGAAATAACGAAATGAAAAGAACTAATTATGGGCTTTCCTGCTAGGTTTCTTTCTTGTCTTTTTCAAATCAGAAACTCGTTCACAGACTGCTTTCTGTCATTAAAGTGCGTCGCCCCTCCACAGTTTGATCTGTGTATCGGTACCTTTCCCACGACATTTTCCCCGATCAGCGTGCGTAGGATGCAGGGGCGGCGCCAGGATTTTTTTACTGGGGGGGCACCCACGACAAGTGGGTTCCTTCAGGGGGGGCAGAGAGGCTGGGAACATACGCATTGTATTTTGACTATGCTTGCTCTTGGGGGGGCAAAGGGGGGGCAGGCGGAAATTTTGGGGGGGCTGGAGCCCCCCCACTGGCGCCGCCCCTGGTAGGATGGGATTGACTATGAGGAATAACGTCCCCGAAGTAATTTTTTAGAAGTCTTCGAGGTGTGGGCGTCTTCACGTGAAGAGGGAGCTCTCATCTGTGAACTCGCTGTCGCTCACCAAATTAACATTTGCGTGCCTAGTTTGCAGACAAAGTCGCCTTCTCGGAAGTGCGTGCTGCAAGCACGTGCGCAGGACTTCGGCTCATTGCCCCCTCTAAGCTAGCTTTATCAGCCGTGCGTCGTGACGTTCGTTATCCTTGAAGTAAAACCGTAAATGTGAAATTACAACCTACTCTTTTTGCATGCGTGATGCACTAATTGTGTCACACAGCATCACCGAAAGCATTGTTCACGCTTTCCAAGCTCTTGTTGTTTCTAGGTGCCAGTACACATGAACTGGTTGTGAAACGAGGCTGATTGAAGGGGGAAACTCAAAGAAAAAAAAACGTGCTAGGGCCACCGGCTTCCCGTCTTTAGAGCAAGGTTCCGTGAAGCAAGGTGACAACACGTGATTGTGATGTATCATGTCGACTGCAGCGCCCGTGTCTCCAGTGGTGGGCCTCGTGCACAATAGCACCAAGGAGATACAGGAAGTAGAACTGCAATATGGCAAATTATCCTATTACGATCACATTCGTGCCATTATTACTGCGAACTGAGCTTTAACAAGCGAGAAAATTGCGAAAAACTGAAGGATATATACATGTACTAACGCCCCTACACGTTTCTCGTAGTGATCACAAACGAAGTCCGGCCGTGATTTGCCGAGAGCTATTTCATCTTGATATATTTCTCACTCGTTTCGTTTTATTTTGCTTCTGCCGGTGAACGCGGTGGCAATAACAGCAGCCAGGTGTAGTCTGCAGACTACACCTGGCTGCTGTTATTGCCACCGCGTCCACATCACTGGGGTCATGACCCCAGTGATGTGGACGTAGTTTATACGAGCGAGCCTCGCAGCAATTCTGCGTCGGATTTCACACGTGTTCTGCCGCTGTCCCGCAGAGAACTATGGGCCTTCGATAGTTTGATCTCATGGTACATTTCTCCGCACTGGTACCCTCCCTCCTGCTCTTAGGATGCGTGCCGCATTCCACGGGCGGATTGAGTGGCCCTGCATGGCCCTGCTCTGCCGGGGCTCTCTTCATGGCATGGCGCCTCTGCTCGAGTTCTCCAAAAGGCAAACGCCAATAATAAAACTAAAAACATAAGCAGTATTTGGCAATCGGACGCCTCGCATGCCGTCGACGAAAACGACGCTTTGCTTTCCGTCGGTTGGAGCCGGGCTTCGTGCGCAGAAAAGCTGCCGCCGCCGCCGCGAGAGCACGGGGGATCATTGCAGACTCCCTGCAATGCAATCCTGCTTGATATTCAATGCGAGGTTCTAAGTCTGCAACCACATCTATCGCGGCAATCGTGAAAGCCACGGCTTCACTGCACCGCGGCCAAGCAGCGGTCAATTGCACGCGTGGTGACGTGTGATGGAGCTTTCTTATTCGCTGAGAGCAATCAGATTCGTGACGACATCGCTTCAGCACCGAGTCTGCGGCGAGAGAAATTGAGTAAGAGATATTCCGTCTTCGCTTATGGCCTTATGTCCACTAATAACTTATCTTTTCACACCCAACCTGCACGCATTCTTCAATGCCCCTGCTCATTCCACTTCACTTTCATATTTCTCGTTAGCGTACCTTTAATGCTCCTGACTGTGCGTATCGGACGCCCTAGCAGGAAAGTTACACCAGAAAAAGATCTATACGCTCATGTTTTACCCACTACCTTGGGGGAGAAGGCGGATCACGAACATCGACTTCACTGTCTGCTTCAGTGAGGTGGTAAGCTACAATGACACTTTATTTTCTGCTAATAGAGCTCAAGATTTTGCGTTTGATATTTCCTGTAAACACCGGTTATGGTGGCGTCATCTGGTCGATATAGACTCCGGATGAGGCACAAAACACACACAAAAGAAGGTTAATGTTTCAAATGGATAACGTTATCATTTGAAATAACTTTCCCCTATCTCATACATGGGTCATTTCTGAAGGCGATATGCGCCGCCATTCCAACAACATATATCTACCTCCAAAATGACTAAAATCTGGACGACGATTCTGAAATATAGTTTGTTTCACGGTTATATGTATCAACACATGTTGATCGCAGGGGTTTTCTCAAGAAGAAAATGCTTTACACAAGTCATGCCTGTGTAGCAAATAACCACACTTGTTAAGAAAATAATAATAATAAAAAAAACATGCGATGAAGACAGTCACATGTGGGCCGCTGCTCGCCAGCGAGCGGTCCGCGGGCCGCGTGTTTGAGACCCCTGGTCTAGACTGCAGCCGACGGCGGAAATGTGTGACCGTAGAGGCATGGCCAGCTCCTTTCTTAAGGCGCGTGCGCCATGTCAAATGTAAAGCGTGTTTTTCTTGGCAACCATTGTTCGCAAACAAAATGAGCACTGGCACCCCAAAGGGGAATAATATATGCGACAACAGGATTTGCCGGAACAAATTTTTGAATTCATCATTAGAATTAATAAAAAAAATGTAGGCATAGTATGCAGATTTGATCTACGCCATAAATAATTTTGAACAATAAATTTCATGGTGATGTAGCCAAAAACGATAAGAACCGTTTACATGCCTACTTTGTCGATCTCTTTTGTATGGTTGTATGTAATTTACGAACTTTTCGTGCAAAGCGATGAGACAACAGGACAGCGGCAAGGTCCACTTCATCTTTCACATTTTTTCTAACCTTGTGGACTTCTGGTGTGTCGTACGATGCGCGGATGTGCAAGACGGCTTTAGTCCACTGGAGCGAACAATCAATCAAGGCACCGCTCATACGCTTCCCCAGAACAGCCAGATGGCTTTTTCTTGAACATAAATAATAATAATAATAATAATAATAATAATAATAATAATAATAATAATAATAATAATAATAATAATAATAATAATAATCACTATTATTACCATCATGAAGGGCGCGGAAATATATTTGCCATGGGCGCCGTCTTATCTAGTTACGCCACTGCCCACACTTGATGTGGAAACTTGTAGATCGCCCTGAAGTGATTGCCTATTACATCTTTGTTGCTCTGTTAAGTCTTAGGAGCTCTTACTTTTGGAACACATGTCCGCGCTTTGCGTGCAAGAGCATCAGCCTGTTCATTGCCTTCAAATCCAACGTGGGATGGGATCCACTGAAACTTTACATTAAAGCACCTCAATGCCAACAGACGCAAGCGCATCCAGCCGAGGCTTCTATTTGACAAGTCAAACAAGGATGTCTGCCTTTTCACGTAGGCGGAACATCAATTTTGCCAGTTTAAGATAACACATTTTTGTTGGTCGTCAACGCCTTAATAAGTGGTTGGAAGTGAGGAAAGTCGACCAGCCCACGTCAGCTGCTGCAATCACTGTGCTACGAATTTTGTTTGCGACATTTGACATTCCATGTATGATCATGTGGGGCAATGGAGCAGCGATTGTTTCTGTCGAAACACGGGACATGGACAGAATCCGATAAGTCACATGCGCGCTCTGTATCACCTGTCTACGAAGCGGCAAGCTGAAACACATATGTTGGTGACAGGGGTGGTGCCAGGATTTTTTTACAGGGAAAGGGGGGGGGGGGCACCCACGAAAAGTGATTTCCTTCAGAGGGGCAGGGAGGCTGGGAACATAGGCGCTGTGCATTGAATATGTTTGCTGTTGGGGGGCAAAGGGGGGGGAGGGGGGGCAGCTGGCGCCGCCCCTGTAACTTAAAGAGTTAAAAATGCGTTATTCCGGCAGTATACTACTGTTCATCAGATGACAGGCACCACTCCTGCTAAATCCACGTGCGGCCGAAAGCTGTTGATTCCTGTCGTCCGCTTCACGCCCATAAGATTACGCAGTGAGCAATCACCTGCCCGAAAGCAAGAAACAGTGTCGGGTCAGTAACGTTTTGGTCAGGCACTTAATTCGGCAAGGGCCCTGCGTGGATTATACATAAGCGTCAAGGTTATGGCTTGTGAAATGCAGTGCAGGGACTTTTATGCAATACCTGAACCATCAACGAAAGCACCACGGTGCTAAACCAGCAAACGACTAGTTGTCACCGACACTGACTACGGGAATTGTCCCTGAGCCGGAAATAAAGAATTCCACTATCTGCACTGACGCGCATGTTCGGAGCGCAGTCACTGCGACTCGCCTCGCATGCAGCGAGACGCATATTGTTGTTGCGTGTGCTTTCACGCAATAGACGAGAGTCGACATCTACCGCAGCACCCCTGCAACCGTACAACTGAGTGAAGCTTCATCATTCTGCCGGCGTGAGGCGTTCGGGCACAACGTGCATTGTGCATTGTTGGCAAAAATCCAGACTCGCTTATGTTGCCGCGCCCAAATCCAGTTAGCTTTGAGAGAGGGAGGGGAGTGCAGTCGGCCCCCCCCCCCCTTCCGTCATGATCCGCCAGTGGGTGAAATATGGAAGCACCCGCGTACTTAATTGAGGTGCGCGTTAAAGGAGCGTAGACACCAATATCTCTTATGAAAGTTTTATTATTTTACGTGGAAGGCCGTTTACTGGGGACCCTGATAACTGCCGGCAAGCACGCGATAGTGTCCCCAGTAATTAATTATTACACTGTGTACATAAAACATTTCACGATTTGGAAAAATCCTGCCAAGAGGTGGAAAACCTCCGAATGACGAAACGAACAAGTGTCATTGATGGCTACATGGCGTGAAATACCAAAGCGGTGACGTGAGCAGACCAATGCGCATTGTGCTACATATGTCACTTGCATAGGCGTGCGCACGGTTCAATATGAGGGGGGCAAAAGTTTCACAGCACCCCCTACCCCCTATTTATTGGTCGAGACCGAATAAAACAAGCTTCGCAATGGATTAACAAAACTTGAAATTCGGCGAGATGGTTGAGCGCAAAAACAAGACATTCACATGAACGAGTGAGACAGGACGGGCGCCCGTCTTCTCTCTTTCGTTCTTGTGAATGTCTTGTTTTTGCGGTCAAAAAATTTCCCATTCGCAAAGGATGCAACAGTATAAATGGAGCGATGACGTGCTCCTCCCAATGACCTGCCTTTGGGCCCCATTTTTCACAGGATAAAGGTAGGAGGTGAACAGCTCTTGGAATGAAACACCTCTGCCGCCGTTATTGTCGAAAACCTTCATGGCCACTTTAAACAATGACAGGACAGGTCCCTGAATAAAGGTGTGAGGCAGACTTGGCGACTCCACTCGACGATTAAGAGCCCCCCCACCCCCTTCGTGCGCACGGCTACGGCCACACGTGCGCCTCCACTTAGCCGCACCATTACCACCGAAATGCGCAGCTGCGTCTCCCGGCGACGAGGCCATGTTCTTGCTATCGGCGTGGACGAATCCGACCATGAGCGTCCGTCTGGAGGCGAGTAAGTAGAGGTGGAAAATCATTTTGTTTTTGATCCACTCGCGTCCAACGATGGAACGGACTACGACGTAATCATATTTGCCGCACACGCATCTCCGATGTCACCCCTTTTGGAGCTCTTTCATGACATTTTTGCTGATGGTTACAGTGACAAGTCTACAAAATGAGCCACGCTTCTCTTCTAGACTTCAAGATTCAAAAGAGTTAGGTTTAAGCCACTCGTTTTCTGTCAGAAACTTGTCACAGCGTTTCTTGCAAGCACGCAAAGCTCGCGCTGTAGTCAGTTTGCCATTCTATTTTTGGTGAGTGCAGAACCACAGGAAGTCAGAATTAATCCGTATACAACCAACATGGCATGCCTCATCATCATGTCGTGGTTCTGGCAAGTAAAACGCAATAAGTTAATGGTTCATTCCAGTGATCATTATTTCCTCGTGTACCCCCTCGTGCTATACTTTCAAGCTCGTATTTATTTGCGCGCTAATTACATGATAAAAGGTGAAATCTGAGCAATTGAACGTGCTACTTTTACCAAACACTCGTGTGCCTAGAAAGAAAACAGTGCAAGAGGTTTTAACTGTCAGCTAGCGCGTTTCCCCTCGAACTCGTCATTCTATAGGGCTTATTTGTACAAGCACGCTCCGACGACGTGTGCTTTGTCAGCGCAGCGTTTCTCGAACAAATTACTCACAATGGTGCAAAATAAACAGGATTTCGTTTTTTTTTTTCAGTTAAAAAAAATAAAAAATATATATAGTGACATGAGTAACTTATCCAACGGTGGACCTTATTATAGAATACGATTTGCTCCACGTAAATTTTTCGATTTGTTTTTGATCCGGATGTCTTACTGGACTTCTATGATTTTTTTTTCTACGCGCTAAGAATTAACTCACAAAGGTAGTGAATATTTTGCAGCCATCCGTGCTCATGCACACTGGGTAAATATTGAATAACGCTCGAAAAACCAAATCGTTAACGGGGTATAATATTTTACATTGCGTACTTACATATTTATTCGCCTGGGTTCACGGCATATTTCGGAGATGAAGTTATATGTGGACGTGGAGACCCTATATATGCAGATACAGCAACAAGGACTTGTGCGAATGTGTTGCCCTAAGCCATTGCTCGTAGCCGTCAGGTTGGTGACTGTCTCCGTGAAATGTAAAGGCATGCCTGCATCCCTTTTACTCACTCGGCCCGGGTCAGTTTGTCGCCAACTCGAAAACCAGGTCTATCCCTGGGCCAAATCTGAATTTCCTATTCCAAAAGATGCAAAACGCAGAGATGCTTTCACTAGAAAATTGCTCGAAAAATATCGAACCAAGTTTGTTTTACCTGAAAGGCAAAAGATGCCCGATGTTGATTTAAATTGTGCCATTCCTTTCCCCAAAAATTCGCAAATATCGCTAACTTAAAAAAAAATTAGCATTACGAAGTTCCACAAATTGTTAACTCTGCTGCCCCTGCACCATGAACTGGTGACGCAAATCCGTGAAGTGTACCATTAAAAAAAGGACAAATTTGATATTTCAAATTACTCGCAGCTTACCGGGTGCACTTGTTGCAGTGTTTACAAGCTTTTCTTTCCAAGATTATGTTAACAAGTTAATGCTATATCAAAGAGTGGCATATTATGCATTAATTGTGTCCGCTTTACACGTATCATTACACATAGGTTAGAAAATTTCGATATAATCTTTCTTTGTGGAGTTACAGATTTGAAAATTTGAGACTTTAACCATTCTGTTACACGCATAAACTGATTTTATGAACAACATATAGGACAAACAAGTACAAATACCCAGTTGTAACAACAGATATTGGTGTTTTTTGAAACCTACCATCCACCCCATTTGTTCGGTCACATTACATAACTTGTGTTTCGTGAAGCAGAAGCTTAGGAATCTCGCATAGAGCCTTGGACCTCTGACTTAATTCACGTATTTAAGCTCGAAACTGGAATATTCTTGCGTCGTATGCAAAGAAAGTTGAAGCAATTAAAAAAAATTATTGGTTCACGCTTACTGTATTTAGCTTTCACTTTTCACCTTAAGAGAAGCTATAGCTTGGGGGCGCCTTTCTACATAGATAACAGAAATCGTTTTATTGTTGTATTTGAAAAGAAAATGGACATCTAATGTCTGTACTAAGCAAACTTTTATTTCAACAAATAATTTTTACAAAATGTTATCGAATACTCAGAAACTTTTAAAAACGAAACTATGAAGCTTACCACTTCATAACTCGGCTCTGAAAAAACATAAAGTTCTATAGACTGCGTCTAGTAACCAATCCAAAGGGAGCAAGATTTGCCTAAGGAAAAAAAATCGTTTAATTTGCCTAGATGATAAAATCGGTTTACCAGAGACAAGAAGTAGAAATATTTCTTGAATTTCGCGCCGAAATGCACTTCCGGTATGGAAGCATGACATCACGAATTCGTAGGCATTTTGGGGTGTTTGGAGTCGTTTTTATACTGATACACTGTTCTCGACACTAACAAATTCACTGTTTGAATTTTTAGTAATACAACGTATGCGAGTCGCTTATCGATGAAAAATTGATTTTGTCCAGAAAGATTCCGTCAAAATCTCATGCTGTTATCAACAACAAGCGTACATGTCAGTTGTCACATAAAGGCATTATTTCGAACTCGGTTGTTTGTTTCCTTGCATCTCTGCTGACTAACCAGGAACCAGGAAGTTATCACTCCTGGTCGGGTGTATACTCGTACATCACGTTTTAACAGCAAATCTGTTTAAGCTAGCCGTAATTTGTGCGGCCTACCAGAAAACTATCATCATCATGAATAGGTACGTGCCACAGAAATTGGGCAAATCACACTACTCACCACTGGTCCACGAAAGATGAAGAAGACGACAGTTAGCCCAAGAAATGGCTATCATCACGAGTATGTGCCACAGATATTGGGCAAATCACACTACTAACCACTGGTTCGCTAAGAGAGAGAGAAAGCTATAGAAAGACAGAGAGAATAATAGAGAGAAATAATGGGAATAAACACACAAAAAGATAGAAAGACCGAAATATATAAAAAGAGAGATAAAAACAAGGAAAGAGATATACGGAAAGGGAGAGAAAGAGAAACAATGACAAAAAGAGCGAGAAAGAGAAAGGAGGAAATAGGAAGAAGCAAATACGAAATAGAGATACAAGAAAAAAGAGAAAGAGAAAGAAAGAGAAGAAAGAAAATGTTGCAGTGGCTTAGCTCGGCTATGCCCGGATAACGTAGCGTTAGCAAAGGTTCAGCTGATTATTCTTAGCTTTCCTGATTGTCTAGGATTAGCTTGATTATCATGCTTACTGCTGCTCCAATGACACACACAGGGTATGCGTATTATGTGGCACATGTACATTTATTTTGTCAGGCAGCTACCCCGGGATCCGATGAGTTAAGCTTCTCCGCTCTTCGGCGCCGTTGAGCAGCATTTGCGCTCTTCTTCTCCATGTTTATACCACACTGGCAAACGCCAGTCAGAGGCGCTTTCAAGCGGCTCCAGCACAGTGTCAGACGGCGACTGCACAGCGAAGACAAATAGCTGCGCGCGCGCCGGCGCCAATACGTCTGCCAAGGCTACGACGTCACTCCTCTGGAAAGCGCAGACCAGAGGCGGCGAGTCGCGCGCGGCGGCGGCGGAGTGAGCGGGAGTTGCCGGCTCCGGAGCGTGACATCACTGATCCGCGCGCATGCGCAGCACAGCTCTTGAGCATCCAGGCGAAACTGGCTCGGCCAGGCCATTGTAGCTAAAACTACAAAATGATGTGAAACAAAGAAGGTCACCCAGCTGCGCTCTACCTTCAGGCTGGCATGACTAGTGCGAAGCTGCCATACTAGGGAACAGGAAAGGCAACGGCGCCTGCGAGAAGCGCCCGAAGCGATGGAAGCCCTACGCCAACGACGACGTGCCCGTAGGTCTATGAGAGGTGCGAACGCTCGGTTATGGAGTTTGGACATCCGTGTCGTGACTAACGTAGCTAAAGCCTAGCAACAACCTAGAAGCAATCAGATTAGGATTCAGAATCGTCCAGTTTCGCTGTTTCAAGCCTTGCGCGACTTAGGGCAAGCTTCGCCATTTTTTATACCGGGTGCCTTATTTTATGGTTAAACGAATATTTTTAAAACACATATCGTTGCGTGTAGAAGAGCTTTTGCTTCCTGAGCCAGAATATTCCCAGAAGCACACATTATTTTCATTAAAAGTTGAAATGAATGCTTCAATAATGAAATGTCTCGAAGGTTTCGACAAAACGCATCGGTGTTCCAGTTAATTTGGAGCTTGAATAGAAGAAAAGACGTTTTTCACTTAGGTAACTGGAACAACATTGCATTTTACCTCGAATTTTACAGCCGGCCCTTACTTCACAATTGGTGCTAGTTTTAAAATTCGCTCCAAGCGGATGTTGCTTGTGAAATGACTAATTTAATTTCGCATAGTTAAAAAGTTGACTTCTCATATCTTGGTAATTATTAAACTGGATATTTTGATTTTCTTTGGAAGTATGCTGTCTGCCTCTTCAAGTAATTCAGCTTGGTGAATGAGTAAATTTGTGCTATATGCCACATGGTATGGGAAACGTGCAGCACCTACAGGTGGCGCAACAGTCCACTGCACCAATTAGAGTTACTGTATATGCTACCTTTAGGTAACTCTAGCACCAATGCGCCGCCAGCGCCTCGAGTGGCGACTTGCGGCCACTTCATTTTCAACTGGCGTGCACGAACCGTCGTCTGTCTGCTGCATCCGCGTTGCATGCAAGTGCGTTCGCGCGAAGGCGACAAATTTGATAAAACGGCTAGACTTTCAGAAAGTTGTCGGTGCAGGATTCTTTTGGGGTCTCACACGAAGAGAAAGGACAAATTATAGGGAATCAATCATGTTTTCGATGTGACAAAGCACGGACGTGCGACGGAGTGCTTTGAAAGGGCGATTCGCGCGGCCGGCCGGCGTAAACCTCGAAGCATAAGCCGTCACCATTGATGTTTGATATGCATTCTTTCTTGTCATTTTGCCTGCTTATTGTTGAGTCAACCATGACATTTGTGTCTGATGTGTGTTAGACAACCCCTTGCGATGCGCGCAAGTAAAACGTACGGTCGCCGAACTGCACGTGTTGCAATGCGTCGCAGTTCCGAGAAGTCTTCCCTTCGTTCGTAGACATTGCTCGAGCTGCATGAGTCATTGAGTAACTTTGTCACGTGCTAGCTTTGCACGTGATATCTTAGCTGTCACGTAGTGCAATAGAACGTCGTGGCGCGGCTTTGCTTGGATGCACAGTGATGTTAAGGGCAACGGCAGTACAAGGGGAATTAATTTTAAAATTGTCGCGGTCCGCGACGCATTTTGCCAGATATGAGGGGCTTCTTCCAAATTGTTCCTGCTTATGAACTGCGTAGTCTGTGAACTGCGCCGCTAGAAGGATTGCGGTACGGTGAAAAAAAAAAAAAAACAGCAGCAGACGATGGAAAATTGCTGGATCTGTCGACGGCTTTCCGCCAACGAAATGTAGACTGCAGACTCGAGGTCACATTGCCGGCTGCCACACGGTTCCGTCAGCAGTGTAAAAATTTCAGTTAACTTGCGTGGAGCGCAAATTCACAGCGAACTAGCTACATGTACCTCATAAACGTGCCCGCAGGATCATCTTTACGCAGCGTAGACTAATGCAGCGTTCCCGCCTGTTTCTGAAGCATGGTCACGGCAGAAAACTGAAAAAAATGGTTCCAGGCGCGTAGTTCTTATATTTATTGCACAGTTTACGACCCAGCAATTTCTACGCGACATTGCGAAGCACCGCTAATAACCTGACACGGCGCCACCAGATAGTGCACGTTCCCTATTGTTAAAGTTAGGTTATATGAATTAACACAATTCTCTCTCTCTCTACACACACACCACACACACACACACACACACACACACACACACACACACACACACACACACACACACACACACACACACACACACACACACATGTGTGTGTGTGTTGAAGATCAATGCGCAAAAAAAACAAAGGAAGACAACGAGCGTAAATTAAAGATCAAACGGGGTTATAATAAATATTTTAAATCATATGAACACTAAAAGTTGAGCTGAACACGCCATGTAATGCGCACAACAGATAACCGGCATTCTATAGGAGTTCTAATGCGGCCCAATAGAAGGGGAGCACAGTCTATGACGGCCGAGAATTGAATGATGAGCAAATTTGCTGGCATAAGATGGGGGTTGGCCATTGCAAGACAGGTAGAATTAGAGATCGCTGAAGTGCTCTCATAAGACGTCCCGAAGAGGATCGACAATAATGATCTGGACCCATCCATCGGCATGTAACTTACAGGGGCCCTGGAACAGCTCTTTTTGCTTGATGGAGAAAAAAAACACACATTTCGCTGAGAGTAGACGGAGCTGTGAGCGTCTCAGCGAAATTTTCGTGTTAATGCGAAACACGCGGGGTTCGCAAGAGTATCGCCAACTCGACCTCTGTCTTAATTAACCGGTACATGGGGTAGTTAACCGCCTTGGCAATTGTCTTCAATTTATCCTCCCTCCTTTCTTTTACATCTTTCTAAACGCCTGCTTTTCAAGCGCAATATAGTTGACAATAATTATAGCACAGCTCTGCGATCTGCGAAAAGAGTTAGAACTCAAGTTTTCTCTTCAGTATAGAGCGACATTTAATGAGATTTGGGAATACTGAACGCAAATGCTCAAGTATTTTGGCAAGGCACAACAGTCGACGCCTTTTCTAATCATTCAAACTTGCACTATTCCACACTGCCAAAAGCTGCACGTAATCAACTTTTGCAGTGATATAGTTTCAGGAGCTGCCAAGTGTTTGCTTTCGAGGGAACGTCCTGCAAAGGGAGAGAGAGAAAGAGAAACGGCAAAATTCTTTTGTGGTGCAAGGTATGGTTGTATATGTCGTATTTTAATATGCCTTAGAACGCTTGCACACTTGATGACAGCCTGAATTTTTCAGTCACACGGTGTGTGCGAAGCTGGCGCGATTTTGCCAAAGCGTTGTTCGTAAACTTTCGGAGGCAAGCTCGCGTGGAAACAGCGCCTGAGGAATCTGCATATCTAGTAAGCGAGCTCGGTAATGTATACTTAAATAGAGGTAAAAGAAACACGACTTAGTTGACAAAGGATATAGCGAGATATTTCGGGGAGATATTGCAGAACTAACTTTGTTACGCCCAAAATGTTTTCCTGCCTATGTGAGCGATATAGAAGTGGCTGTAAGCGAAAATGCTAGAGGCCCGTGTATATACCAGGTGTTCAAATTTAAGCTTTCTGGTTTTGTTAAAATTCAGCACTGGGAGGTGCATGAAAACCACCTTTGCAGATAAGTTTTCTATCTGGGGGGGACACAAATCAAGACAATAATTATCGCTCTCAGCCACCCAATTAAAATAATTAACTTTTTAATGAGTGCAGCAAGCGGGCATGTTTGTACTGAAGAGTTGGAGGCAGTCGCGTTTCCACACAGTTCCACTTAGAAGAATTCTTCTAGCATGTCTGTGCCCCGAAATATCCCGCTGCAAAGTTTAAATGCGCTTTGGATGATTACGCATGCAAGACGGTGAGGATCGGCACAGTGTTCCTCCCTGATGTGACGAGCAGTCATTGCTTGCTATCGCCAGGCAGTAGCAAAATGGTAGCCGTTATCACCTTTGCCTATGCCTTCGACCCGTTGTCAGATTAAACGCCGCACGCAACTGCCGCGGAACATCGGACAGGAGCTTTGTGCCAGTGCTCACTGTCTTGCATACGTAATCATGCAAAGCGCAATTAAACTTTGCAGCGGGATATCTCGGGACACAGACATGCTATAGGAGAATTCTTCCAAGTGGAACTGCGTGGAAACGCGACTGCTTCCAACTTTTCAATAAAAACATGCCCGCTTGATGCAATCATTAAAAAGTTCATTATCCAATCTTAATTGGGCGGCAGACAGCGACAATTATTGTCTCACTTTGCGTCCCCTCGGATAGAAAACTTATCTGGCGAGGTAGGACACTAAAGGCAAATAATAATTTATGTCAGAGCGAAAGCTCAATGTATGACAACGTCTAAAACGGCAATATTATCAACAGCAGTGCCCTACTTACCAAGAAATTGAGCTAAATGTATCACACGATGAGCGCCACGAGCGACGCATTTTGGAAATGATCCCGATGACGTGAGAGAGTTCGACTATAATTAATCACTCGTAATCAAACTAGCTGCAATAAAAAAATAACCTTCCGTGCATCAAGATACGTAATAAAATGCTGCTTGTTCGTTTCTGCTTGATTCATATAAAAAAGAACCTCTTTGGCGTTGCCCTGGTGAGCGGCGCGCGTGGTTCAAAGGTTCCGTTTTCGCCGAACTGCGCTTCGCCCGGCACCCTGCTTCGCTCACGCGGTCGCGTCTCAGTGGTAGTTTCGGTGTCGCATACTGCCCCGTGTGTTTTGCACGCTCGTGAAAGTCGCTCTTACAGAAAGTTCGACGAAATTCCGCGTGCATGTGATGTTGCCGGATGCTCGAATGGCGCACGCCGCCAGTGCACGCCGCCGCGCAGTAAAGGCGGGCAACGTTGGGCACGGCAGCAGTGACGTGAGAAACACCGCTTTCAGGCGGGTGATTTGAAGTGCGCTAACGCGATGCGGACCACTAAAGCGTGATTTTATTTCAAAATAAGCACTTTCTTGGCACAAAAGTAGCCCTACGAGGTTTCTGGGCCGTTATTTCAACAATCAACGCCGACTTAATATTTGCCTTTAGTGTCCCTTTAAAGAACCCCAGGTGGTCGAAATTTCCGGAGCCCTCCGCTGCGGCGTTTCTCATAATAATATCGTGGTCTTGGGGCGTAAAACCCCAACAATTATATTTGCATAAAAGCGACGTGATGAGAGAGAGGGCACGACGTAGTAAGAAAGAAACAATGTCTTCATACGCAAGTGACCCGCTGTTGCGCAGCAGTAAAAGAGCGACAGCGAAGAAGCGGAGCATTTCTCGCAGCGTCTTCTCCCTCAGCTCGCGGCGTCCCTTCCGCCGGCAACGTGCGGCGCCGTGCATGTCCTCGTCTCCGCGTGCGCTGCGCCGCGACACTCGTGACGCATCGGCGGCGGTTGATGCTGCCAGGCCCACGCGTTCTCGACGTCAGTTCTCTCAAGGTCGACCGCTGTCGACGCGTCGGTGCGCCCGATCCCTCCCGCAGAGGCTGCCAGAAAGCCTCGCAAGCACATGCATCCTGTGTTATACCACGACCAGTTAATAAACAACGCCTCATTCGCACACTCGGGGCACTCTCTGCGGCGAAAGGTACGCGTTTGCTTTTCGTGAGTGACGGCGAATGTGCGCGTGGGAAACCGTCGCTGCAGCGAGCGAAGAGAACTCGAAAAGTGTAATGCGTTTGATGCGCTTGTCACCGGAGCCCAGGGATTGGCTTTGCTTTTCAGTTTTAGAACTAAGACTTCTAGTAGACAAAAAAAGACGGAGATAGAATGCACTGATTTTAAAGCTGTTACCACGAGCCTCATACTGAAGCGAGGTGGAACTGATGGACGACGCTTCCTCGGATTACGTGCAGCTTTGGGCACATAACGATTGACACAACATAAACCACATTAGCATTAATATATACGGCTGGAATGTGCGCCATGTTAGCGTAGCAGGTGAGGTGTCGCACTGCTAAGCTCGGGGACGCGAGTTCGATTCCCGGCCACGGCAGCCGCATTCCGAAGGGGGCAAAATGCAATAACACCGGCGTAGTTAGATTTAGGTGTGCGTTATAGAAGTCCAGGTGGTTAAAGTTAATCCGGAGCCCCACACTACGGCGTGCCTTCTAAACATATCGTGGTTTTGAGTCGTGAAAACCAGTTAATTAATGAAATTATTAATTATGCTGCTGGAATGTGAAGGTCTCGGTAACATTCGAATAGATCCGAGAGCTTCACTAAACTGCGCAGCTGGAAAAGAAAGAAAATAAAGGAAAGTTGGTCAGTGGGCCTCGAAACAACACTGCAAAATTTCACTTTTCTATTTTACCTCGCGACTCGCGAGTGGAGCGCCGAGGGAACGCATGTTCCGCTTAGTAATCGGAAAACACGCCAGTTCTGCACGCGACATCGTCGATAAAGCGAGCGGCGTGCCACAGATAAGCGCAGTGATCCTGCACGTCGGTTTCAGCTCTGCGGCCTTCGCAACGCCTCGCTCGCTCGAGGAAAACCAAACTGGACAGGCGGATGGTAATACGGCCTCTATCCGGGCGCACACACGCGCTCAGCTTGCGTCAGGCAGGCGGCGCGTGTGGCCCCGCAGACCTTCTTGCCCCTCGCCGCCGCGCCTTGTTGATGGAGCGGGTTGTGCGTCAACCGGCGGTGGATCCCCCAACAAGCGGCGGCGAGAGAGCGCGCCATCCGCGTATCGCGCAGGACCCGGCTGTCGCCCCAGTGACAACAGTGCGTCTCGTTCGACAATGCGTCTGCCCGCCTCGTTATCTGCACCCTCAGCTCCGATAACCCGTCGCCGCGCACAACGGCTAGCGAGTGCATTTATCGACCCACCACCCGCGACACTCGTACAACTCCGGTAGCCGGATGCTGCCTTGCGAGGCTGCCGCAAATTGTAATCTTCATAAGGCCCAGACAATGCACATTTCCAGGCATTATTCTTTTTCTTCTTTGGTTTTTCTACATGGACCGTGCGGTGGAGGGTAATAAGGGGTGATGATGACGATAATGATGTTTGGCCACGGAGGATGATGTATACTGCATCGTAGGGGCATAGGAGGGGGGTGTGACGGTCCTCCCTCGTTATCGAAGGGGGGCGCTAAGTCTGCCCCATATTTTCATTTTAAAAACCCATTGCGAAGCTTGGTTTGTTTCGGACTCGAGCGATATGGAGGGGGATGGCGCTGCGGTGAAACATGGCCTCCCCTAACTCTGCGCACGCCTATATGGGGCCGGCGCAATGAAGTGATGGTCCTAGTTGCCTTGCAAATAACCTTTGGCCGAGAAAGTGAGTGCGCTGTCGGCGTAAGAGGTGTGTGAGAAGGGGAAAAAGACGCTCAGGATATCAGCTTCTCCAGTGGCTAAATTAACCGCGCCTTGTGTGTGTGAGCTCAAGAAAAAACATCTAAAACCTGTGCTCACCACTCTCCAATTTGTGCGCCCTGTAAGGCGCACAAATGACGCGTCGCGGAACTACAGTTGCTACAGCATTGCGCTACCGAACTCAAAGTAGCGGGCACGATCGCGGAAGCCGCATTTCAAAGAGGAACGAAATCGAAAAAGAATTAAATTAAAGATAAAAGAAATGGAGGACGCTTGAGGTTCGCCGGCAAGAGTGGAGCGCGATAGCGCGATCGGGCGCCGTTGGCATCTCGTTCTCATTCGCTTGCCACGCTTTGCTTCTCGTTCGATACTTTAAGCGTGCTCAGAGGCGGCGCCAGTGGGGGGCACGGGGGGGGGGGGGGGGTGGCAGTCCCCCCCTTCCCCGTACATTCGCCTGCCCCCCACCCCCTTTTTTTGCTTCCTAAATCATTGCTAAACAGTTCCTTGGCGCTATAAACGTTTTGCAGTTGGATGTATAATTGAGCAACTAGCAACCACACACTGTTGCCCCGCCACGGTGGTCTAGTGGTTATGGCGCTCGACTGCTGACCCGATGGTCGCGGGATCGAATCCCGGACAAGGTGGACTGCATTTTCGATAGAGGCGAAACTGTTTGATTCCCGTGCACTTAGATTTAGGTGCGCGCTAAAGAACCCCAGGTGGTCGAAATTTCCGGAGCCCTCCCCTACGGCGTCTTTCATAATCATATCGTGGTTTTGGGACGTTAAACACCAGATATTATTAACCACACACTAATATTTTTTTGTGGCAAATGTAAGAAAAAAAAAACTGCACGAAACACATTAACAATGTCCGACTACACGAATAGGAAAGAAGCGACGGCTAGCCTTCATCGTTTGCTAACTCGTTACGAACGACACTGGCAACGAATGCACAACAACAAGGAAGTTGCAGATAGTTTCACGGAGGGCATTATACCACACACGGATGTTACGACGAAGGAACGTCGCCGTTTGAGACGGTGCAATCGATCGGCGCCGAGTTTAAGGTACACGCACTGTGGGCGATAAAATGTTTTCAGTTTTTTCTCGCGCCGCCAACGCACTTCCTTACAAAAAAGAAAGATTGCTACTGTAGTCTCCATATAATAATAATAATAATAATAATAATAATAATAATAATAATAATAATAATAATAATAATAATAATAATAATGTACTCACAGACCGGTAGCATACAAAAAAGACTTAGAGAGCCAGGGTGGAGGAAGGGTGCTCAGATAACTCGTACGCGTAAATATGGGTAAACAAAGAAAACTGGTGAAAACTTTATTAAACTATTGGCGTTGCTCTGTTAAGCACGTGTTTAGAGCACCGCCGATGCGTTCCACACTCTCCATCGTGTGTGTGGATATATGGTGTTGTTAACAAGGAACTGTGTTGAGATTAGCGCGCTATTGCACGCCTCACTCCGCATCAAGTACGTGACGAATGTTCTGTTATTCACTGCACTCTGGTTGAGGCTTTTACGCTTCTTTGCAAATCGGAGTGCCGGAACTAAAGCCCCTGAGGGGCTTTATATGCGTATAAAGGAACTTTATATATGCATATAAAGCCCCTCAGGGGCTTTATATAGGAGTGATCAACGGGGCCGCCAGTAGTGATGCCGGTCGCAACACTCCCACGGTGTATGCACGAAATGAGACCGACGGCAAACTGTCAACGTTGCGAAAACGCGCTAAGCGTCTCAAGGCGCTTGCCTTTATGCGGGGCACTTTTAAATGTGTTCAATTCCGTTTGGTGAGGCACGCGCCTGTGGCGTAATGATTAGAGCATTGGCATGCGATCGAGGACCACAGTTCCAAGCGGAACTGACGAACGTGTTCATTTATTTACTGACATATGCCACTTCACCGCTGCCGCCCTTTCCGTTCAGCTCCCGTTCAGATCGACACAGCCGACAATAGTTTCGAGCTGACGATCCTATTGCGAACGCATTAGAACAAACGCCGTTGCGTATAGAATCTCCTCGTGGTTTCCCTCAAAGCGACGAATAACTTGCAAAACTATAGCAACCTGGGCTGTGCGAATAGTGAAATTTCATCTCGAATCGAATTTGAATCAAATAGTGCTGAATAGTGGCCAAAGATATCGAATACAAAAGATTTTATTGAAAAATGAAAAAAAAACAACAAAGCAATGAAATCTGACCATGTCCTCGAGCACATAACGCGGTGAGTGACTACTACCGAAAGACTACAAATAGTCATGCAGAAACACAAGCTGTTCCGCATGGCCTGTCTTCAGGCTCTCTCACCGCGATGTTACGTTGTTTCCTGCTTTTGAAAACATGCGCTCACTGGGCACCTCAGTAGCAGGAATGGGAAAGCATCACAAAGCGATTTCGACGATACATGGATAAAGTGCAGCTCCGTGCTCCGCGCTGCGGCAGTGGCGACTGCACAGTGTGAGCAAATTTTCACATGTGAATCCAATCGCCGAGGGTTTCGTGTGCCAAAGTCGGGAGGTTTTACGGTGCCTTCGGAATACGCAACCGAACTACACAAGAAGTCCTTGCCTTCGTTTCGGACGCGAAGTTGGGAAGGGGTTGACAGTCTTCTCATGATTTTTTTACGCGCGGAAATGACATAATATTCTTTAAAATACACATGCGATCGCTTTTAAACAAGGATATCGGTGAAAGTTTCAACGAAAGGCATACTGTAACGACGTTAGCGTTAGTTTTAGCCACCCCACTCTAACCAAGTTGCACCATTGGCCTTTGTCGCGTTTTAGATATTCGTCTTTCGAATTATTCGAAACTTCGAATACTGGCTATTCGAAAGTCGAATCGAATTATTCGATTAGGTATTATTCAATTCGAATTCGAAACTCGAATATTCGCATACCCCTACTAGCAACGTCTCTTCATGATAAGCCGAGAAAAAAATGCGTTTGTGTCATTTTTTTAAAATTCATAATCGAGAGATTTTACGCAAGGCATGTGTATCAAAAAGCGGAGGATGACGCCAAATAAATGCGTACACAGCCCTATTTTATGCAGGTACGGCAGCAAACGTTTGTGTTCGGGGCGTCAAAACAGCTAAGGCGCACGATTTTTGCTTCTTTTTTTTTTCCTGAGGAGGCAGCTCGGATCTCGTAAACGTTTAGTTGAGCATTGTCTTCAGCGGTGACCCGACGCTTCTGAGGGGGCCTTGAGCACGGCTGCACATTAAGGATCATGACATCGATATGGCCGCGTCCTTCGTCAACCCGTGCGAAAAAGCACGTTACAAGAGATAAAATTCAGAAGAACTCGGGCTGTTCCGTCTAAAGCCCCTGAATTAAGTATAGTTTATTCAGGAACTTTACTCCTGGAGTGGCTTTACCTCGACGGGGCCCAAACTCCCGACGTAACGCTAGTGCGCTTCTCTCGAACCCATCGCCAAATCGACACTGACGTTTCATCGACATCCGCTGCGAGTCATTCAATAGACGACGTAAACTAAGCCTGCCCCACTGGTGTCGTTCCTATTTTAATCCTTAAGTGTTTCGCTACTCTGGAGCGAGGAGGTGATGCTGCATAGTCACGTCGAGCAGACTTAACACTTCATCCACGAAGGCGGTGCGAAAGCGTGATGAATAAGAAGCAGCACTCGTTTAAACCTAGACGTAACCCTGCAAACGGAGCGGGCAATTACGTGACGCCAAAATGACCTTGACGGAAAGTATATCCGCCCACGGCTTTTGTTTTTACAGCGGAGCAGTTAAGCTTTTTGTTATGCCGTATGGCGACACCAGGAAACTAATCATCATCATTAACCGGCACGCGCTCTCTTTGTCCTCGCGTTCATCTGCTTCGCTCTTGGAACACGTGCGCCGATTTGTCCGTCGTGGGATGCAATAACTCTGATGGGCGAGAGAGTGAGTAGAGATAGAGAGAGATAGAAAGAAAGAGAAAGAGAAGGAAGAAAGACAGAAAAAGAAATAGGCAGGGAGAGAAATAGATAGAAACGAACAGACACCAAAAAATGATATAGAAAAAAAGAGAGAGAGTAAGCATAGCCATGTGTAGTATAGCAAGGGGTGGGAAAAGAAAGTGAGGGTGAGGGAAATGAGGAGGTGAGAGGGTAAAGCATAGCATAGTCTTCTATAGTGTAGTATAGCAAGGGGTGGGAAAGGGAAGTGACGGTGAGGAGGAGGGCAACGTCATCAGCTCCGCTGCTTCCCCAGTCTTTGCACCGCTAGAGCGTAGCTGCCCCAATCTTTTTTCCTTCGACAACCCCACTTAGGTCACTTTGTGAGGTTCGTGCGCACGGAAGGCTTTGGCCACAAAACTAAATAGCCACACACGCGAAAATCACGACCCGATTACGAGGTGCGCCGTAATAGGGGACTCTTGGCTAATTTCGAGCGCCTGGAGTTTTTTAGCATGAGCCTAAATTAAGTGCTCGAGCGTTTGTTGCGGCATTTCACCCTTACCGAAATGCGACGTACGTTCGAAGCCGGGATTAAACATTCCAACTCGAGTTCAGCAGTGCAACGCCATTTGGGTACAAAACTGGTCAAGCAATCCAGAGTTGGACGGAATACCGTTCGTCAGGTAAAACTGTTGTAAAGTATGAAGCAAGTGGTGTCACCGTAGCCATAACAAAGCGAAGGCGTGAGACCTGTACCAATTTATTCACAATCAGTGAGCACGAGATCCGAGCTGATATCGGCATGTCATTTTGCTTCAACATTGGTCAGTGGCTTTCATACGTAAGTATGGAAATAAATAAATAAATAAATAAATAAATAAATAAATAAATAAATAAATATGGAACAAGCGTACGGCTTGTAATAGATTTAGCTTAAAGTCAGCAATGAAAGCAATGTTGCTAGCAGTATCATGCCCAGAACGTCGATCGGTTGTCGAGGAGCCAGCTTGCATTACCTACAGGACGTCAAGACCACTGAGTGTGCAACTGAATTTCCAGCAAACATATATAGCTTACAGTTATGTGTACACAAAACAGACATGTTCGTGCGCGCTATACGAGTGTTCTTTTGTTCTGGCGACCCGCCGCGGTGGTCTAGTGGTTATGGTGCTCGACTGCTGACCTGAAGGTCGCGGTGGCCGAATTTGGATGGAGGCAAAATGCTAGATGCCAGTGCGCTTAGATTTAGGTGCGCGTTAAAGAACTCCAGGCATTCTAAGTTTCCGGAGCCTTCCATTGCGGCGTGCCTCATCATCATATGGCGGTTTTGGGACTTACCACCCCAACAGTTATTATATATTATTTTGTTCTGGCGAAATATCTAACCTGCTTGATTCCTTATACGACGCTTTGAACCACGACGTCTCAGTGCCCGGAGGAGTACGCGCGTCTCCAGCCTGTCGACCTCGCTGAGTGTTGCCGTCCTGCCGTAGACCCCCGCGACACGGAACCAAGCGGCGGTTGCGTCTGCTCGGGGAAAACCGGCCGCGTCGAATATGTGCCCGCCAGGGACAGAGCGCCATTGCACCCGGCTTTCAATAGGGACCCTTGCATATGAATTAAACTGCTGTGTGGTGTTTGCTGCTCCGGAGGAAAACGAGTGACCTCGTTCGCCAGGTGTAACTGAGCCGCCGGAACAGGCGAATTGTTGGGGTATACCATTGGTTGGGCGATTTTCCCCTATTCATGGATATCGATGGTTCGGACGCGGGTGTATGTACTCTTATCTATTCAATCTATCTGGAAGCCATCTTTGAACGTTTATAAGCAGCTACTGGTACACGAATAACCGGGGCTGCCAAATTCCAAAGGGGGCAGGATGTAGACCCTTCCGTGTACTTCCCCTCTACGCGCTCGTGCAAGTGACCCCTGGCGGATAGAATTATCCCGCAGCCCTGCACTACGGCTTTTTCTGTAGCCCGTGTGTTGTTGCATCGGAAGGTAAAACCTCGTGAATTAGTCAAGCGCGTGCAAAACGCAGATATTCCCTCATGTGGAAACCACTTCACCGATTTGAAGTGTGTTGTGTTCGGAAGGAATAACGATCGCTTTAAGCAGACCTTTCATCTTGGTGGTAAAATGTTTTGAGATAAATTATGAAAATTACGTAACTTTTGCGAAAATAACGTACCAATTTATTGCAGCTCTGTAACTCCGTAAATAAAGACAGACGTTGTAATTTTGGAACATACGTCAAAAGAATAAATTGAAGATGCTAATTTCTAGCATTAGTGACGACATGTGTATTTGTCTGGTCTATGAACAAGTTTTGTTTCACTTCAGGCAATGTCAAATTATGTGTAAACAGAAAAAGGGAGAATATAACGACATACATATGGGATAAATTGGGATTCATTGCTAAAAAAAAAAAAAAAAAAAAAAAAAAAACGCCAGGCCTGCGCGGAAAGCGCAGCACAGTCACAGCGAAAGCTGGAAGAGCGGCATTTGTAGATCCCGTCGTAGACTCTCTTGGGGAAACTAATACAAGTACACATGCAAGGTACCCACTACGCCATAAATCATAATTTTTGTGAATTTGGGAAGCCCCCACTACTCCATTATTCGTCATTCTGCGGAGAAGCGAGGTAGCAGCTACACATCTGTAAGGCATTAGGTGCACTTTGCTGATGCGACGGCTGATGACGATGAAGAATTATGGCTGAACTTTTTGTAATGGGTTGGAAGCTTTAAACGCCCAACTAGTTACGTAATTCGCATTATGTGACACCCGGTCGCTATTTCACTCTCCCAGCACGCTATATGACATATGTTAACGTGAGAAAGAGAAAGAGAGAGGGAAAGAACTTTATTGAGACCCTGAGGAAATAGATCATGGGGGCCTTATTGGATTCCTTGGCAACCAATACAGGTGCACTTGCGAGGAACCCACTACGCTATAAATCATGATAATTTTTATGAAGCAAAGAAGCAACCACTATGCCATTTTTCGTCATTCTGTGGGGAACCGTGGTACCCGCTAAACACCTGTAAGGCATTATGTACACTTTGTTGGTGATGTGCCTGATGATGATGAAGAATTATGGCAGAGCCCTTTTTAATGGGTTGGAAGTATTCAACAACCCACTCGTTGCGCAATTCGCATTGTGTGACGCCTGGTTACAGAATTCGCGTCGTGTGACGGTTGTTATTTTACTCTTCTACCACGCTATATTACATATGTTAATGTGGTTTTCGCGATAGCAGTTACGGACACCGGCGGCGGCGGCGGACAACTACAGCGCTAAAAATCGCCGTTGTTGTGATATCATAACAACTTTCGCTGTAAAAAATTAAGTGTGTTGACACGGACGCAAGAGAAGGGAAACGGGGACATTCGTGTTGTCTCTCTTACTTTATATCCGTGTCTGCACGCCCCCTTTTCTACTTGGACCTTTCTACCAGTCTCTAGGTAACTATGTAAATATGTAAATATGCACTGGTTGTCAGTAAACATGTAAATATGCACTGGTTGTCAGTAGGCCTTCGTCCATGTCACCTCTTGTGTACGTCTCGTTTGCGCCTTATTCCTGCCGTTAAACATGCACTGGTTGTCTGAAATGAAGTTTCAGTTCAGGCTGGAGTGCTTCAGCTAAGCGAGTTTCGCAAGAGTGCTATAAGTTATTGAATAGTGGCATAACCTACATTCCCATGGATGAACGCTTGGTTTGCCGGCTCAGATTAATGCCAGCAGAAGGGCACCCTTCTAAGGAGGTCGAGCATACTTGCGGCGATGTGTGTCATGACGCAGTTGCGGAAGTGAACTTGTGCCAGAAATGAATGAGCCAGCCAATCATTACAGTTGTTTCCCCAAGTGCTACATAGCGAATCGATGGCTTAATTTTGCTGTTGCAAGGAACACCGGCGCTTCGCAGCATAGGGCGAAATTCTCTCAAAGACGGTCATGCCTACCGCACAATATCTTGCACGCGCGTGCTCTTATATACGTTACCACGTTACCACCTAATGCAAAAACTTTTTTTTTTTATGTTTCAGCTTTAAACGATCTTCCGCAAACCAAATGTACCATTCTATTAGCTGAATAGTAATAGCAATGTTTAAAAATATTTAAGGAATACTTTCTATCGAGCTAACGTACGAAGCCCTCAAATTTACTCGTTTCAACTTCTGAAACGAGCCGCGACCATTCCTTTATATCATTTATGGAGGCCACCTCACCTGCCTTGTGTAAGGCAGGTGCCGAGCAGTCTAGAAACCCCCTTTCCGCATCTCGTCCTCACGGAGTCACTGCGTACGCCTACACCCACATGGCTACGCAAGTCTGTATTCGCTGGGACGCTGTTATGTCTAACTTGCACGAGTCGCGGTTACGTTGAACATAATTTGTTAGAGTGCACCGAACTTGTCGCAGAACGTTAATGTTTGATGCGCAACCGCGTCTACGCTTTTAACACGCGAGATTGAACGGCACGGTGTTTCCGCGTGAACACCGGGACATTCAGAAGGGAGGTGTCTCGACTACTCCCGAGGAGTACTCCCGAACATATATGATTAGCAACAATTGGCCTAGTGTCGGGCGTTCTGGCGGGGGCTCTGTGGGCCGGCGCGCCACCGCGCAAAAGGTGACTGACAGGTTTCCTGATTTCATACTGTCCCACCTCGCTGTGCGCGTCACGTTGTTCACTCCGAATTCGTGCGCCGCGCTTCGCCAAAATTTTCTAAAAGTAGGCGCGCGTAGGAGAAAATCACCGCTGATATAGCGAGGCCTGCAGCCGGCAATGTCCTCCTCCCTCTCCTCTCCTATTTCGTCGACTACTGCGCCTGTTCATTGCACATATATATTGTCTTTATGAAGCTAGCTATTCTTCGCACATTATACGCATATATCTTATCGTATTTTTCTTTTTTGCAGGCATACAAGGAGAGTCTACAACGGCTGATGTCACGCGCACAGACGTTCCTTTCCTGGCGGAACGGTTATGTGTCCACTGAGAAGCGAAGCATGGCAAGTGAATGAGAAGGCGATACGAACCTTTTTTTATTTTAAATGAGAGCTTTAATACAAAGCTTCAATCAAATACGAAGCTTGTGAAGTGTGCACTTGATATGAGAAATCGGGCTTATATGCACTGACATAATTATACAGATTGATGGGGTTTAACGTCCCAAAACCACGATGTGATGATGAGAGACGCCGTAGTGGAGGACTCCGGAAATTTCGACCATCTGGTGTTCTTTAATAACGGGCACCTAAATCTAAGTACACGGGCCTCGAACATTTTCGCCTCCATCGAAAATACGGCCGCCGCGGCCGGGATTCGAGCCCGCGACCTGCGGGTCAGCAGTCGAGCACCATATTATAACCACTAGACCACCGTGGCGGGTCTGACATAATTAGACGCCAAAATAACTCGGGAGCTTGTGAAAGTGACAGCTTGGGAATGTTACTCCGCGCTGCCAAGCTCGAGGGTGCGGGTTCAATTCCCGGCCACGGCGGCCGCATTTCGATGGGGGCGAAATGCAACGAACACCCGTGTGCTTAGAGTAAGTATAGCACTTTAAAAAACTCCAGGTGGTGAATTGTGGTTTCGGCGCGTTAAACACCGGCCACTATTATTATTATTATTATTATTATTATTATTATTATTATTACTGCGAATATCACTAAAGGCAAAGAGCAACAGCTGAAGATGACACTAAATTTGCCCGTGTGACAAATGTGACCAAAGGGAAGAAATTCTGCAGGAGTTGACGGTCGTGTAAATGATTTAGTGTTGGACGATACGCGATGTTCGGATATAACACACACAGAAAGCTCAGAAAGAAGGCAGTGACTTCAGAGTCAAGTCTAGTAACGCAAGCTCAGTGAGTGCCCTTGTCATAAACTGCGGTGTATACCGTTGGCCCCTGGTTTTTCGTGGAATCGGACCTGAATGCGACACAGCCAACTTACTTTTGACTCGTGGTTTCATATTCAATGCCTTTTTTTTTCTTGCGTTTGCGCAATAGCCAGCTTAGATGGTACTTTAAAAAAATCTTGTGTTTTACGTGCCAAAACTGCGAAATGATTGTGAGGCACGCGCGCGCTAGTGAGGGACTCCGGATAAATTTTGATCACCAAGGGTTATTCAACGTGCACGCAAGCGGTTGCTTTTTTTGCATTTCGCGCCCATCGCAATGTTGCCGCCGGAGGTCGGAGTCGAAGCCGTGTCTTCGAATTAAGCAGCGTAACACATTAGCCGCTAAGCCACCACGGAAAAAAGAAAAGTAAACTTTCTTTAATTGGGTTATACTCTTTTCACTCAATTTTCAGCGTTCTTGAGCTCTGTCACTGAGGCTCTTTTTTGTAATATCAGGTAGAGTGCCCGCCAGTATTTTGGGAACGTTCATGCGGCCAGGATTTGATGCGCATGTTCTACATATCTGCGTGTACACCTAAATTGTGCGCGAGCCGTGGCGAAGCCCAGCTCCGCTGTGGTTTTACATGTCTGAAGATCTTATGGATATAAGCATAGATGTGTTATTTCGGGCGCTGATTATCACATTTTCTTTGTCATTTCAGTGCTATTCTGCGACGCCACCAAGGGATGCTCGAACACTTGAAGAATAGAAGCAAGGACACGAGGACTTCGCAAATAAGTGCTAATGAAACCGAAATAACGGAGCATATATGAAATGTCGCTATAACTAAGAATAATTAACCTAATAAATTACATGAAAGCTTTTGAGCATTTTGGGGAAACGCAATGCTAGAGGGAGGTAAACTTCAATTGCGTTAAGTTATTCAGCTGTAACAGCGCAGTAAAGACAATAGCCAATTTATCTTTCTCATTTAAAATCCCCGCTTTCTGCTTTTCTTTTTTCTCTCTCTCCCTTCTAGTGCCGCGCCACTAGAAAAGTGCCTCTCACATGGGGCCTTCACTGTCATCATCCAGTTCCTGAAAAAAAAAAATCAAGTTGTCGGGCTGAGGCACCCAGTGGGAACTAATCCAAGTTTTCTGCTGGCTCAAGCCTGGGTACTCTATCGAGGTTCACTGAAAACGCAAAACGGGACGGCTGAAAAAGAAAGCCTCATTGTCGAAAGCCGCAGTTTGCTGGTGCTTTTTGGGATTTCTACCGAACCACCATCATGCAGTGGTCAGCCACGGTGAGCCACAAGTTACCGGTGTAACGGACGATCGAGAGACTGCTGACCTCACTTAGCACGTTGCGTTCACTTGCCAAAGGCGAAAATGAACAAGCACAGCAATGTCGCAGTCTATCGTGAAAGCTCTGGAAAATTTTCGCAGCTTTCGCAGAGGAAGCAGATTGTGACCTACACCATACAGTACCACCGCCAATTTGTCAAACAGGGTGCACGTTTGTTTTCCGCTGTATAGAGCGGTACAAGCGTAATCCAAGTGACTGGTCGCTTCGTCACAGCCAGATGTGTTGCTAGCAAGGCAGCACTTGACAGTCCTGCTCAATGAGAAAGAGGAGTTTGTAAACATGCCTTTTGCTCACAGAATAAATAAGTTTTGCCGTCGTAGTAATTTTGAGGAAAGCCGAGGATGTCGCCCGGGTCCAAGGGCTTCATGCCGTCACCTGACGCCATCCTCATCGACGGAGAGTGGTACGGGACAGGGGTTAATCCCCCGCCCCGCCCGGAATTTTAACAAAGTTTATTCATTCAAGACAAATATCCATATCCACAAGGACAGTCGAAGTATATGTAGGTGCTGTCTTGTTGGATTAAGCCATTAAGTTTAAACATTGTTGTTCTATATATCGGAACTGAAGAAATCCCTTGGCACAACAGGCATGCCTGTAAAGGGCCGCCGGTATCATATGCACCGCCAAATGGTAAATTTAATAGCACTGCATAAACGAACATACATAGCGTGGCAACTTACGACGCTGCCGATTTTTCCCCTTTTTAGATGCTCGCGTATCTGTGGCGCTATTAAACTTTTCAGCGTGAAAGAACGGTTTCCTGAACTACTGCATCTCCACGTGTATTTGTGACATATTTTCGGCGAGTTTTCCATGACGGAAGGGTTTCTTAAGATTGTTGTCTAGATACTTATTTACGATGACGTGCTTTACGAGTTTGGAATGAACAACGCAGGCTAACTTTTATTTATATTTATTCGTTTCTGGCGGTTAGAACTATGACCAACAAATACGGTATGCCGCTGGCTTCTCCGCAGCGTTAAATTGTAAGAACGAAGGGTGATGGTACGTGAAGCGAAGCGTTCAGATATCTTGCATTTCAAAGCGTGGAGCAGTCACTCCTATTTAAAGAAAATAAAAGGCAGAAAAAGTATTATATATCACGTTTCGCACTGCCAACACTATAGGGATATCCTGTGCAACAGACGATTGTTAACGACGCCGTCTCCTTAGTGATAACATTACTACTAGTGCAACGAATTGCGATGTTATTATATGTTATTTTTATTAAGATACTTAGGCCTACATCAACATAAGTTATTTATAACAACAAAATAAGCAGTGATGATTATTCTAGCATTGAGCACAGGACATTCAGAAAGGACGGGCCGTGACTGCTCTTGAAGTTTTTAAACCCTATATAAAGTCCTCGCATGTGATTGGTGATTCATGTCGGGACGTTGTGTGGTGGGAGAGCTCTCGGGCCGCCGGCATGCGAATCGTTGCGTCGCGATATATACAATTATCACATATGCACACAAGTAATACCTACAGTCAGAAACACGCATACATACATAAAAGAGTAATTTATAAAGTTTCCTTAAGTCGAGTGGCTCTCACCAATTGCGCTTTCGTGTCGCGCATTGCACAACCGCTGTTTTCCCACGGGCCGAGAAGGTGCCGCAGCTCCAAGCTCAGGCCACGTTGCAAATAATGATATAATAATTATTGGCGTTTTACTTCCCAAAACCACGATATGATTATAAGGGACGCCGTAGTGGAGGGCTCCGGAAATTTCGACCACCCGGGGTTCTTTAACGTGCACCTAACGCTAAGTACACGGGCCTCTAGCACTTCACCGCCATCGAAATGCGGCCTGGATTCGATCCCGTGACTTCGGGTCAGCAGTCGAGCACCATAACCACTAGATCACAGGGGCGGGGCCGCGTTGCAAATGAAGTGCTGCCTTCAGAATCTGTCGTTCTGCGTGCTGCGGTAGGTATATACAGTGGCTGATTGAGTGAAGAAGGAAAGAATTTAGGATAAAGGCGAGACTTGCAATGTGGCAATGAAAAGGAACGGGTCCGGATTTCGATTTCAAGGATGAACTGCTGGCGTCGTATGAGTATGAAGACTGAATGAATCTAGCGGTAAGATACTATTGGATTAATTAAATACGCTTGATGCATTGATTAAATACGATTGATGCGGACGTCATAGGGCAGATGTATATTCTAATTTTGGTCTAATGAGAGATCTATAGGCGAGTAATCTTACATGTGGAGGCGGTGGGAGGCAAGGCGGAGATAGCGTTTGAGGAAACTGCGTGTTTTATTCGATGCTGAATGTATGTAAGTAACATAGGCACGCCATGATAAATCGTAAGAAAAGGTCATTACTAGATATTTATGAGAGAGAGACAAAAAAATGAAGGAACGGCAGTAATTTGTGAGATGGCACTAATTCAATTGGGATGTTAACGATAAAATATTGGAAACGATGTGGGCTGTGGCGACGACAGAATGACGCGAGCTTGCATTTAGTATGACTGAGGGACACTAGCCAATTGTCACGCCAATTAAGCGCGGTGTTAAGATTTGCTTGGAGACTAAGTTGATCCTGAAAGCAACTGATGGTGTGGTCAATGGCACAGTCGTCGGCGAACATGCGAATGCTGCTGGAATAATAATAGTTGTTAGGGTTTAACGTCTCAAAGCCAAGATATATCATTATGAGAGACGCCGTAGTGGAGAACTCCGGAAATTTCGACTACCTGGGGTTTTTTAACGTGCACCTAAATCTATATATAAGTACACAAGTCTCAAGCATTTTCGCCTGCATCGAAAATGTGGCCGCCTCGGCCGGGATTCGATCCCGCGACCTGCGGGTCAGCACTCGAGCACGAATGCTTCAGGAAACATGCTCGGGTAAATTATTAAAATATATTAGGAATAGAAGATGACCGAGGACAGAAGCTTGCAAGATGCCAGATGTGATTGGGAGAGCGTTGGACCATTAACAAAATCTGACTGAGAGCGATTAACGAGAAACTGTTCAATCCACCGAAGGATTTTAGGATGTAGGTTCTGTTGCGAAAGTCTTTGTAAAAGACGGCGGTGAGGAACTTTATCAAAAGATTTGTTACATGTTACAGTCAAGGTTAGTGTGCAAGCCTTAGAGGAAAAGTGTTAATTGGTTTGCGCAGGAGAGATCTTTACGAAACCCTTGTTGTGAAGGATGGGAAAAGTGGCACGAGTCCAAGAAGTTCATAATTTGAGAGTTGATGACGTCTGTTATGGTTTTACATGGTACTCTAGTTAATGAAACCGGGCGATAATTCGAGGGTGAGTCTCTATTGCCTGATTTGTACACTGGAACGACCTTCCCCGTTTTTCAGTCATCTGCAATCATATTCGCGAGGAAAGTCAATGGAAAAAAATCTAAGACAAATATACGGCACAAATTGCTTCAACATTATTCAGTAGCTTTATATTTAATCGAGCCCAGACCGGCTGATGATGAGAGTTTTGTGTTATCAATTACGGATGTAATGCCTTCTTTGAAAAATGTGATCGCTGGCGGCATAAATGCTTGTATGTTGTTCAGTAGTAACTAGGAAGGCGTCTCAAGTTGAACTACTTAAGACAGATGTGAATGCATTGTTAAATATTTCCCCACAATCGCGGTCAGTGACAGGTTAATGCGAGCCGTTAATCAGCGCAATATCATGAGTGTGCCAAGGGTTAAAAAAGGGGCCTAACTTGCCTGGGATTACTGATTACTTTGGTAAGTCATTGTGGCAAAATGTGTGCCTGGCGTTCTGGATTGCAAGTAAGTATGATTTTTTTAATTGCATTTTTTTGTTCACAACTGATCTGAGTCTCGCTACATTTGGGCGAACGGAACAACCGTTTCTCTTTTTGTTTTCTAGTCATTCTAGATGTGTAGTAAACCATGGCTTATTGTAATTAGCATGAAAGGTGACCTTCGGGATAAACATGTTAGTGATCAGATTTGATGTGTTTTTAAAAATCGAGCAGTGTTCACGAATGCTGTGAGCGTAAAACATGGATTCGTACACAGAAAAGCAGGTGTCAAGATCTTCCGTTATCGCATCGCAGTTCCCCATATCGTGAAGCCATATTGTTTTCGCGGATGTGTGCTTTGAAGCGCAATTCAATGAGAATAGAGAATGTGGGATTTTATGGAGGCTCATTTCTGAGAGTAACTGATAGATGTCAGATTCATAGGGATATTAGTTAGCATTAGATCTAGGATTCTTGCGGTTTGTTGCGTAATGCACGTTGGTTTCAAGACTAGCTGACTGAGGTTAAAATTTCAACATACATCAATGAAGTTCTTAGCCACTGCATGACAAGTCAATGAGTAAGTACCCAGATTCTGCCATTCAACGTCCAGGTAAATGAAGCCACCGAAAAGAAGGATGCGCGCATTTGGGTTAGTGGCAGCAACTTTTAGGCTATTGTTTAGATGCCCACAGAATTCTGGGTTAGTCTGCGGTGGCCTATGACAAACGCCAAGGTTGTGCACCTTGGCGTTTGTCTACGGGTGGAGTGTGACAAATGAGCCATAATGATCCAATGTCGGATGTGACGTGTACAACAGAGCATGGTGTACAACAGACCCACAGCTCGGAGACCCTTTTCGATAGTTAGATGGAATTCGAGTAGATCAGTTAAGATTTAGGCGTCCGAAACGTTATCGTTCAGCGAAGCTTCATATACTATCAGTATGTTGCTGATGGATGATTAAATTACGTTAGCTTTGAGTTCACGCTATGGAAGGAAGCCGCAGATGTTAGTATAAATATAACAGAAAACGAGAAGAGAATGGAAAGTACGCGCGTCGACGTTTCGTTGTTGTAGAGTGACGGAACGATTGCTGTATGTGCTCGTTCACACAGCCGTCAAACCACCCGTCGCGTCACCGTCACGTCAAAAAAACGTACAGCAGACGCGACGTAGTAGTGTACGAACAGACGACGGCGGTTGCAGCGTCGACAGCAGCACGTTTTTGTGCAGTGTTGACCGACTGATGCACGGTTCGCTGGCGCTCTCCCGACTCCGCTGGGCTCTCCTCCTCGCACCACAAACACACACAAAAAAAAACAACCACTTGTCCCCCCCGTTTTATGGCCCATTCAGTCAGGCGCGCGTTCAGTGTTGCAAGGCCACGGACCTGGGGGCCGTATGCTAGACGCGTGGCTCTTCTCAGAACTCGGAACTCCAAACGTAAACTTCTGATTGGTCCGTTTTCTAGGGGCGGGGCTCCGTCCCCGTGCCGGCGACGGAAACGTAGAGCACTGCTCTACGTCGCCGTCAACCGGTTTTTCCGGAGAAAACGTTCTCGGAAATCCTCTCCCCTGACGGAAATCGGTGCCGTGACGGTGACGTGACGGAGCGTTTGACGGCTGTGTGAACGAGCCCTATGAGTTCCTTGACGGCGTCGGATGACGTATCAAAAACATAACGCCGCCACTATCTCCGACGCTGCCACTATATCTACGAGGAATCATAAATTGAAGCCTTCAGAGCAGTTCACTTTGCGATGCGTTGCTCCATGGCCCAAAGAAGGTTATACAACGGACCACTGGGTATCCTGCTATTCACGCAGACAAACCGGCTTGCGACGCGCATACACCTCTCCGTGTTCATTTCGTACAATTTAGGAAGACGAACGCAAAGGCAAAGATAAAACAATTCTGCGAGTCCACGCTTTCATGCACTTTAATGAGTTGTTCTCTATGTAGTTGGTCCACACCTAGAAGCGGCATGTATGTATAGGCAGATGCCGTATACGTCTTGTACTCTTGTCTTGTCGCAAATCATGCGGTGTGCAGACATATAACAAAAACGAATATGACGAAGAGATATGACGAAGAGAGCTTACCGCTAACGTCCTTCAGGTTCTAAAAGAAAAAAAACAACAACAAGAAACTGTAGAACACAGCAAGAAAGCGTAAAACAAAACAACAATTAAACAACATTAAACGGGAAGCCCTGAATGTCCGGCATAAGGTACGCATGTTAGCATAAATATTAGAACAAAATATTAAACTGTTATCAGGAGTGTAGATTTTTCTCGCCTTCGTAAATGATGGAAGAGCCCCCTATACTCGATCACATTTGGTTACATGACCGCGGGAAAGATAATTCCATTCGTTGTGGCACGTGTACAGTTCAAGTGTATGGTTTCTGTGTAAAGTGCTTTCTGCTGCTTACTGTATTGGGGACAGTCCATTAATAAACCAGAGTTTCTACCGCACCGCAGCAAGCACGGACTCACGAAATGTCCGCCCCCTTGATGGCGCAACCGTTCAGCCACCGCGGCACATCCTCCACAAAGCTTCAGTAACATGGCTGTGTATAAGGCCGTGAAGTAAACCACGCCCACGAACACGTGGAGGAAATGATCATGTAACTGAAACTCGCCTATTAAGGTGCCATCTAAGCACGTAAGAGCGGATCTGCAGACGAACATCATCGAATTTGCACGAAATTTCTGGACGAACGCCGCACTGAGTTTTTATCGCACAGGTGTAATAGAGAGCACATGTAACTGTTCCATGATAACGCACAACTAGCATTACCTGCATGCAACGCGCTCTCAGTAAGCACACGGTGAGCCCAGGGGTCGCGTGCCTGTTGAGAGCAGCAGCATTCACGTGTGAAAACAATTATTGGCGCACTTTTTTTTTTTTTTTCATTCATGAACGGACGACATTTGAATGCCCAGCAATAGTGGAGCAGTCCATTCAGTATCTTATATACACACGACAGTATGCGGACATAATTTTGTGCATCATTCGTCGGCTTTATGCTATGTGGAGAATAATACGACCGAACAGAGTGACAGGTATTACACAACTGCATGCTTAATGCACTTAATACCGAATTCGTTACGGAAAACGTCGGAGCAACGCTTCAAAAGAGCTTTAAATACCCTTGACACTGATAAATGAGATGTGATAAATATAATAAAAATTATGGCAGCTTCGCACGAGTGCTGCCAAGCTTGAAGGAGGAGCAGAGGCCTTCCTTCCTTTATCTTTCTCTGTCCGCCGCGGTGGAGCAGGGGTTATGGCGCTCGGCTGCTGACCCGAAGGTCGCGGTTTCGATCCCGGCCGCGGCGTGGACATTTCGATGGAGGCGAAATGCTAGAGGCCCGTGTACTGTGCGATGTCAGTGCACGTTAAAGAGCACCAGATGGTGACATTTCCGGAGGCCTCCACTACGGCGTCTCTCATAATCATATCGTGGTTTTGGGACGTAAAGCACCAGATATTATTGCTATTCTTTCTCCTTCTCTCTGTTTCTTGTATCTCTTTTCTTATCAGTTTCTTTCTATTTCTTTCTTTCGCACTCTATCTATTTCGATCTCGTTCCCGCTCTTTCTATATTCCTTTCTCTCTCTCTGACTGTCTCTATTTATCGATTTCTCTTTCTTTCTATTCCTGCCTCTGTATATCTCTCTCTTTCTGTCTATGTTTCTCTGTCTTTTGATCTTTTTATGTCTTTATTCCCTGTATTTCTCTCCCTTTTCTCTTCCTCTTTCTTTCTCTCTCTCTTACTCTCTATTTTCTATCTCTTTCTCTCTCTCTTTTTTTCACGTGTTCGTTTTCGCTTGACACTCGCACCTGCTGTACACGGTAGTGAGGCTTGCCTAATTCCTGTGGCGCATACCCACCTGAGGAGCTTTGCGCGACGAAGCACAAGTTACCGATAGCTAAACAGCTTCAATGTAAAGAGAATGAAGAGAACGCGTACCGGTTCATGATGATGATAGCTTTTTTGTTTTACGACGGAGCACAAGTTACCGACAGCTTAAACAGCTTAGCTGCTAATTTCTCGGGTTTCACGGGTCAAAAGCACGATATGATAATGAGACACTCCGTAGTGGATGGCCTCGGAAATTTCGACCACTTGGGGTTCTTTTACGCGCCCCTATATCTATGTGCCCCGGCCTCTCGCATCTCGCCGTAATATATATGTATATATCGACGTTGAAATAAATATTAGTGTGTAAAGAAGCCCATGTGCGCCCTGACAATTGGCACACGGTGAACGACTCTTATCAAATGCCTTTCATAATAATTATTGAGATATTAAATATTAAATCGTATGTACGGCTATGGGAGATGAGAGTTTAAATTCGGCCACACGATATCATATAATGAGCAACTTTATCTCCATATAGTCGATGGAGGAGAAAATGGTAGATGCCCGTGTACTTAGATTTAGGTGCACCTTAAAGAACCCCAGGTGGTCGAAATTTCCGGAGCCCTGCACGCCTCTCAAAATCATATCATGGTTTCGGGAGGTTTAAACACAACAATTGTTACCATTAATCGCTGTAAAGGCGCTTGTTATACCGCCCTTACCATAATGTGACCACCACAACTCGGAATCGAACCTGAAGCCTCATGCTCACAAGAGGGCACCATTTCCCCTGAGCTATCGCACAATGTCCATTAAGCCACGTGCTCGTCATAATACAGGTATGTGGGCTTTCGTATCAGCTCCCCAAGAGTTGACAGCATTTCTGGTAGGTCGTTCGGTCAGTCTCCTTGAGTTTATCCAACGCTTGCCGTTTTCTCACTCTCCTCAGTCCAACGAACTCTGTGCCCAGACAACTGTGCCGTACGCGTCGGCACCCGGTTTGCCGAGGCGTGTTTCGTTGTGTCTCGAAGTCGCGTGGCTGTTTTTGCTCCCGGACTTGTATTTGGGAGGCAACCGTCATCGTCCTTGAGAGGCCAGACGCGTCTCCGCTGCCATCGGTGGGCTGCTCGCTCGCAAGAGGCCGATGCGCAGCGCCGGTGTTGGCTGCAGCGGCCTGTAGCTGTTATTAATCGTACCGGGGGCGCACCCCGCTGGCCTGAACCTGCCCCGTGGAGCCGCCGGCGCGAGCGCGCGTGGCATCCCGGCGGGCGTCCAAATAAGCCCGCGCGTGCTTGTGTCCACATTAGAGAAGCGCTTGCGGCACCAGCTAAACGCTGCTGCGGCCACGAGTCCTTGACCGTTCGACGGACAGCTCCTTTATTTGTGTTTCCGCTGCACAAGGGCTTAGCACGCGGCACACGAGAAGGCGAATGAGTATGGAGAGGTATATACAAAAAACGAAAAAAAAAAAAGGCGAGGTAGACGACAGAGAACGCGTGCAAGGTGAAACCACGGGATAGACTGTGTTGCCTTCGACGAAGTGCAATCTCTGTGTTCATTTCGCAACGTGGGCTTTCTTTCCTGGAATCATTTGCGAGCGCGTCAGCGACGTACGGTACATGCGAGAGGTGTCGGAGTGAAGGTGGAAGAAAGCACTTTCTTAAACGGCCACTCATGCTGCTCTTCTCTCTGGAAGCATTAACATAAGCGGAGACGAAAAAGGAAGACGACCACATTGGTGCGACGCCTCGAGGGGAAAGGCTCCATGCGAGAGCGGTAAATCCCCCCTCGGGCAGAAATCAAGAAACACTCGGCACACAGACGGAGCCTTTGCCTGGCTCCGACGGGTGCCTCGTCGACTGGGCGCTGTCGGGAGTGAAACTCGTTGGGGTTCCGCTTTTTGTCTTCATTTCAGTCTCCTCCTCTACGATCGGCCGGTTACACTAAGTGGCCGACTCTGTCGTCCGCCTGACTCAGTCGGCGGCAACTCCGAAACTCTCTTCGTCTTCCAGTCTACGCACACACAGGTGAGCACCACTCGCTTAGCTCGAGCCCAAGAATTGCCCCGAGGAGGCCATGTGTCGGAATTGTGCCACGAACCGCGCCAATTCGAAGCGCGAACTATTCTATCTGTTATGCGAAAACTGTGTTCCTGTGTTCGGGTGGATATCCGGTAGCTGCGGCCTCTCTGCGACACAAACCAGGGTCATTTTCGCAATTTCGTTTTTGTGGAAACAATTTTTATTCTTCGCTCGATAGACCATATTTGGCACATGCCAGCCAAGGATTTTCCGTGGCCGATCAAAGAACGTAAAAGATCGCATTTAAACGACAGACCAGTAATCAAAATCTGACTTGCGGAAATGTATCATTTTTCATTCTGTCGTAATAAAGGAATAACTGTAATGCAAAAGCAAATAGGTTCTACGAGAGATGCGTCATGAAATCATCGCATCAGGCAGGTACGTTGCCGGAAATAATTGGGGGCCGTTTGTAATTTCACACGCGTTTGCTTCGTAGAATAGCGCATTTTCTGGCATAAATTCAGGTCTTAAAGCGCCTCTTTTTTTAGCTACAGAAGGTGCAAAAGCAAAACTTTTCGTGAAACGCCATGTCAGTGACGATAAGTGTTTGAGCACCTGGACTTTGTTCTGCATAGTAAGTTTTCACTACGTTTTAAAACCAAGCCTCTTATCTCTTCCGGGGGAGCAATGACACCACTTATATTTACCTTGTAAGTAATAAGACAAATAATGCACTGTATGCTGCGCACAAGTACTGTGGTTCCTCTACAGCGCACTCGTATACCAGGTGAGCTGAATTTAGTCCGCATGCATGCATTACACGCATACCGTGTGGGCTGAATTCAGGTCTCGTTTCGGCGTACATTCCGTCGGTTTAACAGTCCTGACCGGTAACTCAAGCAACGAAATAACTCGCTACGCATAATGATGGGTACATTCCATGGAATAAATTTAAGCCCAAGTTAAAGGCCTCACTTTGAGCGGAATCGCTACATAAGAAATACTGTTTCTGAAGGATATATATTCTATGTTCTAAAGCCTACCCTTAGGCATAGTACTACGCAGTGTCATAAAATTCATTCCGTTAACTTACACTAAAGAGATGTATTTTACATCGAAGTAGATGAGCCCGATGGAGGTATTCCTGAGCGAAGGAGGCTGCCCCCTTCGGTAGAACCAACTGCACGTTTTTTCAAGACATTGAGAAATCATTGCGACAAGGACTAGCGGGAAACACATTTCCCGCGAGGTCTTCTTGGCACGTGTGTCTAGTCAGTGATTTTTCTTTTCCAAGGGCACAATACACACGTTAACGTAGAAAACAAACATTATAAACACTCGTTTGGTACCGCTCCTAAAACGCAACTAGCAGCACCACGTCGAGGGTGTACAACTTTCCCTCTCAAAATTCGCATTATTTTGACGAATAAGCTTGAGGAAATTAGGGACATTAATGGCTGAACTGCAGGCGCGGTTTGTCACTGAGCGCGTCGTGAAGACATTTCACATCGTGTGTCGCTGCCCTGAGCACCCTCTTCCCCCTTCCCTGAAACACTTAATTTCTAGTGAGTAGCAGTGGCAGGCTGCATTGCGCAGCTCGAGGCCCGACGTTCACGAGGCCATCCTCCTGGAGTGGGCTGAGAGGGTATAGAGGAGGACCACTTCAAGTATTTCCTCCCCCCCCCCCCCCCCCCCCCCGCCCTCTGTAATATTGCCCCATTCCCTTTAAACAGGGACTGATAAAGTTGTCCATTCATTCTAATGTGGAAAGAAAGGTTATTTTCTTTGTTCATTTGGTTAACGAAGTTAATGTAAGTGTCTCTTGAATAACAAGAAAGCGCCAATGAAATGAAGGCGCCAATGAAAAAAAAAATTCATACGACAAAAAAATACTTGAACGAGTAATTATGTACAGAAGATATCAGACCAGGTCGTTACGATAATCATCGGACGTCAAGACACAGCCGGCGCCCGACAACCACGATACTACAGTTGGGGAAGCCAGCATTGGCCCCACAATCTCTATGGCAAAGTGCCATATGTTAACAAGCATCGCCAAAGCTTACGAGCTACAGTCAACCATATGGTCAAAGGGCCCACAGGATTTGCAGGAAACGTTTATTTTTTTTTTTTTACGCTATGTTAATGCATCGTTTTCCGAGCGCAACCAAATTGAATAATTTAACGTGCGTAGTCAAAGAATGAAGATTTCGTGAGCCTTATAAGTATGCTGGTGTTCACGCTTCACTCGGTCGGTATACATAATTGAGCAGACCATTTTTCGACTAAATCACTGCGCCTAGGAGCTTCGTCATCCTTTTCTTTTTTTCTGATATTATTTGCCTCAGTCAAGAATTCGCTGATCTATCCAGCCTACAACGTCGTAGTTGTACGGTCGATGAAATAGGAGACGCAGGTGAGAGGCAAGACTGTATAAAATATACAAACTGAAGCAAGAAAACTATCTTGTTTTCAGCCAGACCGGTCCATAGGTATAAACTAAGAAAGAAAAAAGAGGAGGCAAGAAAAAAAAATGTATGGACATAGGCGGCCACCGCTATTTCGCGGCAGTCTGGGGAGTTTCCTGGACGCAATACACTGAACACGCTATTTGCTTGATGGGCTCTATTACGTATTTTCTACGAGGTAGACCGAAAGAAAAGGATAGACATAATGTGCGCCGTCGCGGCTATTCCGTTTAAAGGGGGCCGCGATACAACCGGACAAAACGACCGAGTGACAGAAATGATGGCACCCAAAGAACCTCCACAGGATTTTCCACTGCCTACCCACTGCCTATTGTAAACAATATCCTGAGAACGGCGCAATGAATGAAAGAATAGGGTATTTTGTGCCGCACGCGGCGTATCACCTAACTTGTCGGTCGCGACGACCGTCGAAGTACTACTCTGCACTTCATTTGTCTAGATGTGCGCGAGCAAATGCGGATATACTCCTCATTATTGATAGATAGACAGAGCGAATTTATTAGAAGGCAGACAGGTCGCCCTACTTATTGAAATTTTTTAGTCTTCAGTTGTGTTTCCGGAGCATCTTGATCAGGGGCGAAGCTTTTTTTTTTTGTTTTTACTGTTGCTAGATATGTAGATGAAGCGACCCGTTAGCAAGTTTCTGATGGCCTTAGTGCTACAGCAGGGAAGAAACAAATAACGCGATATATAATATCGCAGTATCATCATTCCGAAATCCATGTTCCCCACACGCTCGCAGTACTCTGCGTAGACATGTAAAAGATGCAATCAGAGCTCAAACGCATACCCGATCTTTCAGTTAGACACAACGAAAGATGATGCGTTGTTGTAGCTTGAATAGCTCACATATTTAAACAAGTATTTGAACTAGCAGTTTTTATGGAGCAACAACGCTATAACATAAGATCTCGATGGTCAATTACCCTTGCAAGTCTCGTGTCGCACCGAAACAATGGTTCCATGCAGCTCGGTAAGCGAGCGAAATCACTGCACCACAAATGATATGTGTTCGTTAAAGTTCGTGTCAAAGCAAAAACGGTTCGCGATGAAGACACGTGAATATTTGCTAAATTAAAATATACACACCAATAGAAAATCTCGCAATCTTGTGGAAGCTCGAAATAGTGTCATCTCATCGGGGGTTTGTTTATTGATTAGGCGGGGTATCAGATTGCTCATTACTATAATACATTTTTTGAATTTCACGCGATTAAGTGAGGTCATCTCTTGTCAGTGTTACTTCCAAAGCTTCCAAAATGATTTAATAACTTCATAGCGAAAAAAAATATCGAAGCTTGCACTAAGTCGCGCAAGGCTTGAAAGAGCGAAGCTTGACAATTTTGAAGCCTAATCTGGTTGCTTGTAGGTTGTTGCTAGGCTTTAGCTAGTTGATGCTAGGTTGTTTCTAGGTAGCTGCTAGGCTCTTAGCTATGTTGTTTTCTAGGTTGCTTCTAGGTCGTTGCTGGCCTTTAGCTAGTTAGGTTGTTTCTAGGTTATTGACTGTTTTGTTATACTTCAGAATCGTCCAGCTTCGCTGTTTCAAGCCTTGCGCGACTTAGTGCAAGCTTCGCCATCTTTTTTTATTGCGATAGCAATTATATGGACAGTCTCGGCTGGAAAATGTCCGTCCCCGTCGCCGTCATTCACCGTATATGTATAAGTATGTATATATATAGAAAGGCCACAAAGAAAAATAGTTAAGAAATTCTTTCCGACGCGCGGAATCGAACGGGCGACCTCTCGCTTTGCAGCCCGCCGCGTTAGACGTTAGGCCACGACAGCACCGTCTCTCAGCCGACTAACGGCGAGCTATTTATATACACCATGTAATTCGGCATGCTTTCTTAGTGGCCACATAGATGGCGCGACGTGCGCGCGTGTTGCGCGCTTTAACGATCGTCGCCCCGCCCCTGCGAACTCCGTTGCTGTTCGCTCTACAGGGCGTCGTCGCTTTCGTGCGCTTATCTCAAGGAAAGAAGGGGCGGCCGGTGGGGTGCTTCGCTTCGCTCGCTGCAGCGGCCGCGTTTGCGAAAGGAGCGCGCTGTTCAAACAGAAATAAGTAACAACTGTGACAATTAGTTCGCACTCGTCTTGTGTGTACCTGTTCGTTTGTTTCGTGCGTCCTGCTTTATGTTTGAGCAGTGCGCTTCAAGTGTCGAGCTGTGATGCATAAGTTCGCGCTCGTCCTGTGTACGTTCTTTCCGTGCGTCCTTTGGGCTCGAGCGATGCGCTGGCAATTTCGAGCTGCTTTCCGTTCTTCGCGTTACATTACAATTTATTGCTATCGCAATCATTGCTTTGCCGTTGCGGCGAAACTGACTTTTTTCTCTTTCTTTTTTATCTCCTTCTTTCTCTCTCTCTCTCTCTTTCACGTGCTCCACTTCACCGAGCAGAAGGAAGGAAGGAAGGAAAACGGGAGAGAGGAAAGACAGGGATGTTAACCAGTTTGGCATAACCGAGCAGAGCTTTCGTTTAACGCTCGCACCTGCTGTACTCGGTAGTGGGGATTGCCCAATTGCTGTGGTGCATAGCCAGCTGAGTTTTGCCCGATGGAGCACAACTTACCGATAGCTTAAACGGCTTCACTGTAAAGAGAATAAAGGGAGCGCGCGCCAGTTCATGATGATAGCAGTTTTTTGTACACATTGTACACACCAAAGTTTTTACGGGCCGGCTTAAAAAGCGTCGCTGTTAAGAACACGTAATAGGCGGGAACGAGAAAGGGTCTTTTTTTCTTTCCGGTCCCCGACCTTTTACGCGAGGTTACCGTTCAAAGCATACGGGAAAGCAACTCTCCCAAGCATGCACCGAGTCCGTTTTCGTGGGATACACCGCGCTCCTCCCCTAGTGACCGCCGCAGTGGCCTCTCGCCCGTCTTTCTCGACAGCAGAATTCATGAGAAGCTTCCGATGACATATTTCGCATGATGGAGAAGCAAGTGAGAAGCAAACGTCTCATTTTGTCCCCGTTCATTAAACGTTGCTACGAATGACGGAATGTGCGCGTGAGCACTGAAAAATTAATCTTCCCCAATTAGTCGTCGGTGGGCGGGCCGACATGTTGTGTTTCGTTTCTGTTTGCTTGGTATCAGCAGCAAGCGCTGTTTAGCGCGATGGAAGACAAACTAGGGGAAGGCGAGACGAGGAGAAAAAGTCTCGAAGCAGCTTTGGCTTCGCGTGTTAGTGCGATAAGACCTTGAGGGAGCTCGCCCGCACAAGCGGTTCGTTCGTATCCGTGTCACTTTCCTGTAAAAGGCATCCGCGTGAACGGCTGGCCTCTGCCGCCACGCACGTGTCCCTTTCGGCGTTACGCTGTTGACCCTGAAGCTGTGGTGCATTGCGGAAGAGCGCGTCGGTATCTGCGCCGGTGGAGCGTGCCGCACCCGCTCTGCGCTGCGGAAGACGTGCACGCTGCATGCTTATCGGGTGAAACCCGAGGATTCAGCCGACTTCCATCGGAAGTGTACGGCGTCTCTTGCCAGGGCTGCTGGCTACCAAAGGTCGGGGTGCAGTGCCAGTGGGGCTTCTGAGCGCACGTGCTGCCCCGCTTTCTGCAGGCACCAAGATGCGGGCCCTGCTCTTGGCCGCTGTCCTGGCGCTGCTTGTCCTGGCTGACCCGAGCTGGGCGCAACGGAGGAGAGGTATGCCACTTTGTGGTCCCGTTACGTCTTCAGGCATTGGGTCGAATGATCTTGGGCCACTTTAGGCAATAGCTTTTATTTGCCTCCATCTGCCACCTTCGCGAATATACACGGCGTGTAAAAGAAGCAGATAGGTTGTCCAAGTCCACTCGTTCGCATAATAAGGATAGTCGTGGACCACAATCGCGAATTGCACTCACCAAGGCATGACTCTGGTCCAGCGTCCTGGCTTGGTATCTACATCTGCAGGACAGAGTGCGCTGCCCATTTCGAGCTAGAGCTTTCTATATACTGCTTGTTTTTGAAAATTCTGCTAGCGTTCAAAGCCATCTGCATACAGGCAATATAAATGATCCCCTATTTATGGCTTTATTCAGAGAAGCGGCATACATGATTTAATCCGTAGCCACTTTATAAAAAATAGTGCCTGTATTTCGTGGCCTAGCTATCTTCTTTTTTTTTTTGTCGGTCATACCGCCATGCATGGTGGGTACCTATAAGCTCAAAAGCTTTTCGCGCACCGAGCGTGGCTTTCTCGATTGATGGGGTGCAGGACAAGGTGGAGGCCGCAACCAGTCCCGCAACCAGTCTCGTGGCCAAGCCCAACAGAGTCAGAGACAGGTAGCCGCGGCCGGACGCCCAAACTCGGACTGTCAAACATCATCTGGTCAGCCGGGCGTCTGTCAAGCCCTGAGCCACTGCGTGTTCCAGTTCAACGCGATCGAGGACATCGCAAGCTCTCCTTGCGGCGTGGGGCCTCACGTTTGCTGTCCTCTCGACACACCAGCAGCATCGGGACAGAGTGAGTGAGACAAATTGCATAGGTTTTAGTGGGGGGGGGGGGGGGGGGGAATCTTCCTTTCGCACGTGTGTCTCTTATAGAAACTAGCTTGTAAGTACACTCTATTTTATAAGCCGGTTTGTAGAATACCACGCAAGTGACCAGAATTGACAGTAAAATGTGAAACTGCTCCCACACTGCGCGCCCGACACCATAAAGCTCATAAGCAGAGCTCGTGCTTTCAACCTCACTGGCTTAGCAGCGCCACAGTTTCCACATCGCCCTGACTACGGTGTACATACGCCCAGTAAGAGGGAGAGCACTTGAAGAGAATGTATAAAAGGCCGATCCACGCGTTTCTGTCTGTAGAAAATCTCAAAATAAAAGTATTTTCTTCTGATGCTCGTTATTTGTATACTACTTAATTTCGTTTTCTTAAACAGCAGTCCATTGATTATTTGTACAGTTTTACAATACTTACCTGGACTTGGTCAATATAAATTATCACGTACCTTTCCATTTCTCGTATTCAGTCAACGACGCTGTAACTTCAAAAAATGGCCAATTCCCGTCTGCTCGGCAGTCGTCTAAGCGCACATGTGGAGAAATTGCAGTGGTAATTAAGACCTCTCACTTGCATCTGTTAACATCATTCGATATGTTTAAATTAAACATTACGAGTGAAGTTTGACATCACATTTTGAGAGCAAGGTCGCGTTACACTGCGGCAAACACACAGTGGATAAGTTGGAATGATTCGTTCTTTGCTTTTTTATAACTGCACGTGCTTGCCGCTCAAGAATGCTTTGCCATATCAAGAGAGAACGAGGGACGCGATAGCGCCCTGTGTGTCCGTGTGTCTTCATTTGTCATGTCTTTTATTCGCGCTACGAAGAAACCTACTCAAGAGGCAAGTTCGCTTGCTTTCTTCACTTCGAAGTATTTGAGAAATTTAATACAAATGTATTCACACTCTGTACGCGTTCCTATTTATAACCGACGGCTAGTAGTGGTGTGGCTTCAAAAACCACAATTAGCAGTTATCTAAATTAATAACATATGATTGCGTGCATGCTCAAATAGCAACAAACATACATTGAGGATTAAAATGCACGAAAACTTTTATTATAACAGTGATGGAGAGTAGTCAGTTAACAAACGAAAGCTTTATCTCAATTCTAACCTTATTGTAAAAAAGCAAAAAAAAAAACATCAATTCATAGTCGTGTTGCTCAACGAAAAGGGAAAAAAAACCCGTCTAAGTGCTGGTCATGAGCGTGCTCATAAAATGAACATTTCAGAGCTGCTGCAGTGATAATACTTGAAATTAGTAATATTATTTTTAGCGCGTGTGTTATATTTTTGCCTCGTTTTACTTCAAATGACAGACTGTCGCACAGTTTTATGCCGATAAGTTCCACCAGGTTGTAGTCATATATACCTCTCGTGCGGTAAACTCTATAAGGAAGTTTGTAGCCTACTGTGTAAATGAACATGATTGATAGTATACCACGAAACTGCATCACCAGCAGTATAAATCTCATGAGCGAAACTCTCGCTTTAAACTTCACTTGCTAGGGAGTCTAGTTGCCAACAGTTTCATTCCATCTTAGAGGAGCTGACATTGAAACGAATGGTTATTTTTTACTGTCAATAACATATTTTACCCCGACCTAAAAGGCAAAGGAAGAACAAGGTTACATCGGCTTCGCTGCCCTAACGGGGGCAGGGGGGAAAGGGGAGGAAAAGAATATATAGGAAACAGAGAACAACTGATACGCGCCCCCGCATAGCGGCGTTCGCTGCGCATACACAGAAGGTCACAAACTGAGAACTATTTCAGAGTCCGGTTTGTCTGCGATTGTCTCGGATAAAGTAGACTGGAATCCATTATCTAGGCAGTGCCGTAGCATAGCCACTGCGCGGCGGTGCGTAGCATATGCGTTTGCGGCAGGTGCTTCATTTCACTTGCCCCATTGACTTTCAGCAAATAACCTTCTCGTTCTCTCAGAGGCTGCAGTTTAATTGAAGGTCGAGCTAAGAAATAGCTTTCATTTCTTTCGATTTATTTATGTGCTGCAGAATTACGCCACTTGATCATCGAACTGCGAGCTCTTTTTGCAACCCGCTGATATGGCTGCCGTTTAGCCATTTTCTGATGGAACCTTCAGCTTCCTTTTAGGAATAAACCACTAAAATATGACACACACCGAGCCCCCTACAAACAAAATCAAATAAAGAGAAAAAAAAACGTTATCTCTCAGTGTATAGTTGAATATTCTCAGCTAAGAGCGTACATTGATTTCCACGTAGGTCCTGTAAGTCGACCCGTGACTGTGATTGGACGAAGAGTAGCTGTGCCAAAAATCTCCCAGGACGATTTAGACATCGCTGGAAGAGCAAGTCTGAGTGTCGTCCGTGGAATCGAAGACGCCGAGAGAGCTTTGCTGAATGACGGTAAGTACAGAGCGCCACGTTTCATTGGCAGCTGGTGGAAGGTCAACCAACACCTTTATTTTCACCGCTGTCACAAGTTAGCCCACGTTCAGTAGTCACTGTAGTCGTTCGCAATCTTGGAAATAGACTCGAAAGCTGAATTTATTTGTCAATCATGATCGTGACAAGCTGGTATACTTTGTCGTGCCTAACTGCGTACACTTTGGTATACTGAGTTAGGTGTACTCGTATAAATGTCTTAATGAAAACGCACACAAAGACTCTTTTTGGGGAGGCTTATTGGGAAGAAAAGGAAAACAAATATTTTCAGGTGCCTCCTGCAAAGCCTTTGCTTGACGCCACGATGCTTAAATAAGTGTGGCGACATGGTGTGTTGTTTTGTGACATATTATGCAACGTACCACAAGAGAACCCGTGCGCTTAAAGCCTTATTCACAAGTGCTTGTTGCGCTTATAATCAATTTGTCATTGGTCCGAGATACTACATGCCAACGTTGAAGTGTGCTGTTTATTCACGGCAGCTGACTACACGACTTGACCGGGCATCGGCAAGTCTCGGAGATATTTTATACGAATGGCTTTGGTGAATACTTTTGTTTAGTGAAGTGCGCAATGGTTCTCAAAAATTGAAGAGTTCTGCGAACTGAGTGCTCTCTAGACGCATATTTACGCGGATATAGTACGCAAAGAGTCCGGGAAATAATCGGTTAAACTTAGCATATCCTTCCGTTTTTAATACGCTTCATTCGGCGCACTCGATTGAGAAATATAGCCATGTTTTTTAGCCACGAACTCTGTCTAACTTCAGGACTTTTCGCCAAGCGGCATACGACTGCGTCGCTGCACGCTGCCTTCTTCGGTTCCAAGCCAATTGTACAGTCTCTCGGCAGGGACGGCCTCATCGGCCTGGAAGCCACGCGAGAGCTCGCTCGCAGGTACGTGCCCCCACGTGACTGCCGTTGACGTAGTTCCCCGCAGCAAGACTTCGGGCGAAACAGTCAACGACGCTCTGGCTCTTGTTTGCCTGGGCGAGAATATTGAAAAAAAAATTTGATCGTGAAACAATGTTGTCAGTGCAGGAAAAGGGTAGAAAAGCGAACGAAATTTCAGCACGAATTTATTGGGTAGGAAAACATGATACGTGCATGTCACTGTTTCAAAGGCACACATATGGGGAAAGGTGCATTGTATAAAAAATGCGTTCCATCACCAAACCAAGTCTTTCAATGCCAAGCCTGCGCGAGGAATATGAGCTATATGTCAACTCTACAGCGAGAACAGGCAGAGATAACGTACAATTTAACACCAATTCGTGACATTGTGACACTGACCTCATAAACAAGAGCTACACAGATTTCGTGCTCCATTGCACCTTTTCGTTGCTGCACCGCACGCTAATTGCGGCTTTTAGACGCTGCACAATTGCCTCGCTGGAGCAGTGTTTTATCCTAAATATCCTGCACCAGATCACAATTCGTCAACTTTCTCAATAATCCTTTCTGCTATAATGGCACACATTTTATTTCGCTTCGGTGTATGCGTGTTCTTCTTTTTTTAATTTTGTATAGCTCTTTGTTTTGATTTATTTATTGGCTAGTGTATTTCTTGTGTACCACTGCTGTGTTGCCGCATTTTAGCGCCGAGAAAGGCAGAATTCAAAATTGATCTCTGTTGAGATCTTTCTGTCAATGCCTTTCCGCCCTTCTGAGCCGGACAATAGTAAAACATTAATTATTGTTATCGTTTCTATTCCACAACAACAACAACATCAAAAAAAACTTATTGATAAACTTATGCCGGCACTTTAAATCATTGAAACACTCTCAGCGCACTTGTGAAGGCGGGATAAGATATCTGAAAGCGGAGAATATCGTAACATGCCTTTCTAGGCTTGAAATGCCTGATAAAGTTGTCAGACTGAATTACGTTTTCCTCTTTGAAGTGCGATGCCGTCCTTTTGTTAAAAAGTCGGAGGACGCCTAACCACTTCTCGTGCGTTGTGAATGCAAAAGCTTTAATATCCAATTGAATTCCCGAGCCAGTAAGCAGCAGTAGCAGCAGCCTGTGGTGCCAACGCTGCATGCCATTGAAGTCCTGCGTGACGAGAGACCGGGGAAGGTGCAGCGGCCTTGGTGGCTGCTGCTGCTGCTACTTCGATTTGATAAGTTCGAGCCCATTGATTAGTCGGGATGGTTGTCACGTATAAGCGTCTAATTTCTCAGCGCCCAACGAAAATGCTTATAACCAACTTGAATTACATTACTTGCTTGGATTTTACGGTACTGATCACGTCATCAAAAAAACAAACATCAAATGAACAAACTTCACTACGTTCTTTGCAGAAATACAGGTGTGGCATATACACCTTGCTCATCCTTGCTTAAATAAATCATATCAACTATCCAGATATATGCTCTAGGTCGCCGCACTCTAACATATTTCGTACATGCAGATTCAACCTGGACTCTACACAGGGCCGAGACGGTCTTCAGAGGTTCAATATCCAGAACACGGTAATCGCCGACGCTTGCCCAAAGATTCCTCGTTGCCCGTCTACAAAGTACCGTTCTCCTGATGGTCTCTGCAACAACCTGCGAAATCGCGAGTGGGGCAAGTCGCTGACGGCCTTTGAGAGGTTCATGCCCCCTAACTATGCCGATGGTAAGCCCGCACGCACTGCAATTGCTTGCTGTCGTGCTGCAGCAGAGAAGGAATCTGGTCTAGATGAATTAAGCGATAAGGGAGGGGTGCCGCTTCGCGGCCAGTGTGAACAACTTGCTACAACGTGTCCGCGTGGGCGCGACAAAGCCAAAATTTGTACGGGACGCCATTCCCGATTATCTATCCTACACAGACTGCAATGATTTTCAAAATCGACACTGAGCACGTAGTGTTACCTTACCAAATTATTTTCCTCCAATTTGCAGTACGTATTTATTTGTCAAGATATGCTAACGCTTTCTAGCTTCGATACAGCGGACAACTTTTGTTTCAAAACATCAATGCTCAACCGCCCATAGTGACGGTGAAACTGCCTGGTCGCCACCGTAGAGATTAGTTGCTAAAGTATGTACTATGTACAGAAACGCCGTGAACCATAGCCTCGGTTTTAAAATAGTTAGCAGAAGCTAATTGTCATGTAAAATCAGCATCAGAGGCCTCGTGCCAAAAACCGCAAGAAAATTTAATTCAACAAATGTTTTATAGGAAATATTATTATTATCAATATTTTTCAAGGTAAATATGCTACAGTAACACTGCGTGATCCATGTGGTCTCATCCGAAAATTGCAGGTAAAAGAAATTGTAAGACTCAGGTGTAATATGGAATCGGCTCCCGCCGCAGGATAGGTGCAATCGAAGATCATTCACTGGAAGAGAGGCCTTTGGCCCGCAGTGAACTTTAAATACAAAAATGATGAATGTATCAGAAGCATGAAATAGCTGTATTACAGGAATTAACGGTCGCTCACTTCAAAAAGCGTCAGAAACTGTATAATTATTTTTAACGTAAAAATTGTCCGCACGCAGTCTGACATTTGCCTTATTAGTTAGTTTTCGTTTCCTTTTATGCGGCAAAACAGCCCTTTTCTATTCCACAAAATGCAACGAACAGAACAAATGTAAGTGCTTGTCTTCCATACGATATCGTTGCAGGGCTGACGCTCCCACGAGTCAGCATCGATGGGAACCCGCTTCCCAACCCGAGAACGGTCTCCGTCGCGGCGGATCCCGACGCCGATTTCCCAAACCAAAGAAACACACTCATGCTCATGCAGTTCGCCCAGTTCGTCGACCACGACCTCACCTTGACGGGAGTGTCGCGATGTGAGTATAGAACAAGCGTTCCGGTTTTTATGAAATACCGGCCGCATTCAGCGACATTTTCTTGCCTTCGATATTTTTGACTGCGCTCAAAACAGGAACCTCTCGGAACTGGCCAGAGCACTTCGTTGGAGAAATGAAATTGTTTAGCAAAGAAGGGGAAAGGCGCGTTTGAAGATCATCATGGGAAAATCGCAGAGTGCAAATCAATTACATTTCGAGGACTTCCAAGTTCCCTGTGCACGCTCAGCACACGGAGCGCTTTAACGTCTGGCTTCAAAACGACAGATACCCTAAGCGTCCGTTTAAGGTGCACTACCGAGCAGCTGAATTTTCAAAGAGTGTTCAACTCTGTTATGTTGCAACTTCATTTTTTTCTTGTCGGTTCATGTCCACCTCAAATATACCCGCCACGGTGGTCTAATGATTATGGTGCTCGACTGCTGATCCGATGGTCGCGGATTCGAATCCCGGCCGCGGTGGCCGCATTTTCGATGGAGGCGAAAAGGCTTGAGGCCTGTGTACTTAGATTTAGGTGCACGTTAAAGAACCCCAGATGGTTGAAATTTCCGGAGTCCTCCAGTACGGCGTCTCTCACAATCATATCGTGGTTTTGGGACGTTAAACCCCAGATATTATATTATAGAAATTTTCGGAGCCCTCCACTGCGGCGTCCCTCATAATCATATCGTGGTTTTGGGACGTTAAACCCCAACAATTATTATTATTATTATTATTCTATTATTATATTATTATATTATTATTTTATATTATTATTATTATATTATTATTATTATTATTATTATTATTATATTATTATTATTATTATTATTATTATTATTATTATTATTATCCACCCCAAATCTTGGGCGTCACGTGTGTGAGGAACATAAGAGGCCTCGAAGAAATACATTCACATCAATTAAAATGTTATTCTTGTTGTCAAACAGACGTATCAGGGTACAAACATTGCTCAGTACTGCCATTTTCTACTACGAACATTTCATGAAAACTATATTAAAGCTCCAATACAATCTGCCAGATAATTACACATATCCGCTGAGAATCAGGAAATATAGATAAGTGGAAGGCAGTAAACAGGGCACCTGAAAGATGCGATAGTATATTTGTTACTAAAGTGCTGCAAATTCTTCGAAAGGCATCTCTGATTCGTGCAGCCTTACTTGTCGTGAACTTTGCTTACACACGTAGTAAAGTGTTTATTGAGTTATATTTAAGTACGAATATTTACTGGAAGAGTAGTACAAGCGGTCATATCCTTGTAACGCCCAGATAAGGAATGAAAGTTTCTACTGGCATTTTTCTTGTTCCCAACAGTTTTCTAAAGCAGCATTTGTACAATCCAACATAAGTATTTGCAAATTTGTTTGAAGAAGGTTTAAAAAAATATTTATTCGGAACACATTAAAGATGATGCCCCACTAACGGCGCACTTCGGCCGCACGGTGTAGGAAGTTCGCCCACGAAATAAATAATTTACGCAGGTAAGCCGGATGGAGAGTGTCACGATCAAAAAATATTGCTTCAGTCACATCCTACGCCCTGAGACCACACGTGCCGCGTCAGCAGTAAGCTTTGAAGCGCATCAGAGGAATTTTCAGTGTCAGCGAGAAAAAGAAAAAGGAGCACTGGAGAAGACTAAAAAAAAAGGCTATAATGGACGGGAAGCGAGGTTTCTCCGTTAAATAGTACCGTCCTGAACAGCGTATCGCATGCGTCAGGAATAACTTACTGCACATGTGTGAGACGTGCTTCTAGTGCAAGTGCAGTGGCTTGTTCGAGAAATTGGTTTTTGAGCAGCCTACGATAAAAAGACCAGTTGTTTGATGTACACTTAACAAAAATCAAAGCCTTTACGGTGAAAACAGTGTTGACATTTTAGCCGATTTTCCCTAGATCGTGCGCATTTTGACACTTGTTAGAAATAATAGTAATAATTGTTGGGGTTTTACGTTCCAAAACCACGATATCATTGTGAGGGACTCCGTAGTGGAGGGCTCCGGAAATTTCGACCACCTGTGGTTCTTTAATGTGGAGGCCACATTTCGCTTCCATCGACATGTGGCCTCCGCGGCCGGGGTTCGAGCCCGTGTCTTTCGGGTCAGTAGTTTAGCGCCACACTTGTTAAGAATAGCTTGTATAAATATGATGTGATTGTACGCTAACAACGCATAATAAATAACTGTTCGCAGTCCGCAACGGTTCGGCCATCACCTGCTGCGACGAGGAGCTGATCGCGAACCCGACCAAGCGTCACTACGCTTGCATGCCGATCGATCTGCCTGCCGATGACCACTTCTACGCTCAGTTTCAGCTGCGATGCCTCGAGTTCGTGCGTTCCGTGCCCGCACCAAGGCCCAAGTGTACCTTGGGTGAGTTCCCGCTTCCTCTCCTCGATGCCCGTGGATCGTTGTGACGATGCGTGGCCACAAGGCTGTGTGCTCAGCTGCACCGCTTCTGGAAGCGAGGATGACATATTAGCACTTTGAAAACGAGTCGAAAAGAATTTGGCTGCTATTGGCATTAATAGCGTTTGTGAGCAGTCGGGAACGGGCAGCACCTCTTGCCGCTAACGACGCATCGGCCGCACTAAAGGCAGACGCTTCAAATGCGTGGTTTCGGCCCCCAAGTATTAAACAAGAGTGTACTTAATGTAGAGCCGGCATTTCGACAATAAAAATTCACACGGTCCCTTTCGCTAAGACGACTCGAAAGCGAAAGCCGTCTTCTTCTTTTTATTCTCTGTCGATCCACGCCCCCTCCGAAAGCTTTCTGCACCTCACGTGGTTTTGCACTGCCTCCGTGATCGGCCCACCTTTGACCAAGCGACGATGTCACATCACGTTATGTGACATCATAATGGCATCTTCACGTGATGATGATTTTTTGCATAACTCTATTGACGCCGACGCCGCGGGACGACGACGTCGCCGACGGTAAATTTTCGCATTTGATGAGGCGTCTAAGGCTTTCGCCTTAATAATAATTACTGGGGTTTTGCGTGCTAAAACCAAACTATTATTATGAGGCACGCCGTAGTTGTTGGGCTCCAGATTAATTTTGACCACCTCAAAGGTTCCTTAGCGTGCACGTATATCTAAGTACACAGGTGTTTTTGCATTTCGCCCCCATCGAAACTGCGGCTGCCGTGGCAGGGAATTGAACCGAGAATCGTCCTTAGCCGCTAAGGTAGCATGGCGGGTGGCATGTTGAACCACCCACTGCCCATGCATGGCCAAATGAGTTCTGCACAAGTCCGCGTACTGAAGGCAGGTCTACGAACAGTAAGCGTTGGTGTCCTCTTGACCGAAACGGGGCGCCAGGGAATTTAGGTAGGCGCTTAGAGAATGAGAAGAATTCTGTTTCGCGATTTTTTTAGCACATGTTGGTTAGGAAATATTCGGGCCAAGAAAAGGGCACATATATTTCTTAAGTACGACACACCCTGAAATACAGCTACCCGCAGCTACCCAACTCCCTTTACGATCCTCCATAATTTGAACTGCAAGCTACACATGACGCGATGGACGCCTTTGTCACCTTTCATAACGTCAACGAAGTCCACATTTACACTTACAGTCTCAGCGCAGTTCGGCTGCTAAAACATGTCGCGATAACGTCGCATATTTGTGAGCCCATTTACAGACTTCAAAGGTCTTTACGTGTGAACGTCACTGCCCACTGGGTGAAGGCATATCACATCGTCATTCCTTGCGGACTACAATGCTTACTCTTTCTCGCCATCTTTAACCACTCCGCTTTTCCTTCTCTCTGAATCTCGCTCTGCTCTCATTGGCCAAAAATCTGGCGAGACACGCTTGCCCTCACCCCCTACCTTCCACACAATCTTTCTCGAGTGGAGGAAACCTTTCTCCAAGTTGAGAATTCGGGCCACTATGGCCCCTACTCCAGCCATCCTTACTTGGGGTCAGCCATATGATCACATTGTTTCCCGACCACTCCTGCGTCTACAGCGAATGCCTGTTATCTACTTTAGACGTGACATTGGGCAAAGACAGTCCGCGAAAATATACTCAGGAGTTTGAATATCAGATGTGGCCAACCTAAAGGGTAAACACGATGGCTAATGGACAACATATTTTATAAGATGCGTCTTCATTATCTGAAGCAAAACAGAATGGCGAGCTAGCTGGTACTGTAGTAAGTAAGCGCTCGTGTTGTGCATTTCTTGTCCTTGTCTTTCTTGCGCTTCTGTTATACAAGAATGCTTCAATATCTGTATGAAACCGGACTCCATGATTATATTTAATTTTATTGAGACGTTACGCTGTGTGGCATCCAAGAAAAGTATGCGAGAAGACACATGAAGCTAGGAAGATAAAAGGTAATGGTCTCATCAAATTAAGCACGTATACAATGAGCTAAAGCTGTAGAGGATGTCGCTTATTAGCGATGACCTTATCATCATCATCATCAGCCTGACTACGCCCACTGCAGGGCAAAAGCCTCTCCCATGTTTCGCCGATCAACCTGGTCCTGTGCTTGCTGCGGCCACCCGCAAACCTCTTAATCTCATCTGCCCACCTAACTTTCTGACCCACCCTCGCGCGTTTGCCAGTCTCTCGGAATGCAGTCTGTTACTCTTAATGACCAGCGGTTATCTTGCATACGCGCTACATGCTCTGTCCATGTCCCTTTCTTCTTCGTGATGACCTTATAATAGATGACAAATACTGTGTAATGCCACAGACATTCTAGTTTCAGAGGTTGTATAGCCTCATTGAACGTAAACAGCACCACAGAAGCACTGAGACTGGATACAGGGACAGTCAGCCACCTCCATCCAAGTGGCGTAGATGCATAGTGGACTATCAGCTCATGAAAATCTGCGTAGAAAGTGTTTTGTGCGCGCGGTAACGACCTGTAGACGATGTACAACTAGATTACGAATTCAGAAAAAAAAAGAAATACCACGCTAATCTCACGCATCAGGAGAGAGAAAGAATAGAGGATAGGCAGGGAGGTTAACTAGACTATGTTGTTTGCAACCAAGAGAGAAAGAGCGAGAACACGAGCGTACGCAATGCACAGAACATATGTGCAGTTCAGCGTGTCTACAGGCGATCACATGATTCGGTTGCCTTCATGAATTAAAGGAGGGCTCAGTACGGCTTTCTGGGCTGATGAGCTGTGAGGTCAGGCTTCATAAGCTCCACAACTTGATTGCCGTAATTTATACCAGGGGCGTAGCCAGGGGGGGGGGGGGGGGGGGGTTGGGGGGTTTCAAACCTCCCCCGAAATTTTTCAGTTTTGCTTGCGTATATATACACGCGCACATACAAACTCACGCACGAACATACATAAAGTATGGTTGAACACCCCCCCCCCCCCCCCCCGAAAAAAGTTTCTGGCTACGCCCCTGATTTATACCAATGAAGAATAGATGTTCGAGCGCATACCTCGACTCGTCTGCTCTTGAATGAAGGAAATGCGATTCACTGCGAGAAAAACGCAGCAACCACAAAATTATAACGTTCGACCTGCCGACATGGGCGTTTTACGACGAAATAATCAATCACAAAGCGATTCAAAACAGTTAAGGTGCAAAACTTTTGTACTAATGCGTTGCCTCCTATATTCATAACTACATACTCGCATGTAACAGCATTAAAGCTGCCTGGCTTTTCACTCTAATTTTTACAGGACCTCGTGAGCAGCTGAACCAACTGACAGCTTACATGGACGCGTCAAACATTTACGGTTCCACGGAAGAAGAGGCGAAATCTCTGCGAAGCTTCAGAGATGGTGAGTGAACACAATTTCCTCAGTCGTATATCAGGGCGGCGAAGATTGCCGCGTGCAGAACGGCAGGTTCTAAGGGCGCGTGGAAACTTGCAGGACGCCTGGCTTCCACCTTCTTTAGCAGGGACGAGCTTCTGCCACGACAGACAGACAGCACGCAGGAGTGCAACGAGCAAGGCACGGACTTCATCTGCTTCCGAGCAGGTCAGTGCCCTGTATGCGCATATTACGCACTAGCCAAATTTCAGTCTAAGGACCTACAGAGGTTTTAATAAATAAATAAATAAATAAATAAATAAATAAATAAATAAATAAATAAATAAATAAATAAATCATGCTTTCCAAGCAAGGAGTGCTGTGATAGTATCATTGTTATCGAATTCCTTAGTGCTCACGTAGTATACCGTCTATACTATACTATACTATACTATACTATACTATACTATACTATACTATACTATACTATACTATACTATACTATACTATACTATACTATACTATACTATACTATACTATACTATACTGTGCTTTCCCTATACCCCCACAACGAGGACAGCCGTATTGCTTATGTAGAACTAGAACTAGACGTGTAGTCATTGCGGATCATGTAATCTGAGCTGGACATCTCTCTGCTCCCCGAATGAACAGCCACCGCTCATTTCGAAATGCAGGCGACGAGCGCGTGAATGAGCAGTTGAGCTTGACGGCGATGCACACGTTGTGGCTTCGCGAGCACAACCGCGTGGCTGCCGAGCTTCACCGGCTGAACCCGGGCTGGAAGGACGAGATCCTCTACCAGGAGGCTCGGCGCATTGTGGCCGCCGAGTTCCAGCACATTGCCTTCAACGAGTTCCTGCCCATCCTGCTAGGTACGTCCCCTTTGTGATAAGCTAAAGATAACACGCAACTTCGTTCGCAGTGGGCCGAGTGTCTGTTTAACTCTGTTTCCGCTACAATGATCAACCGGTGTGTGTGTGTGTGTGTGTGTGTGTGTGTGTGTGTGTGTGTGTGTGTGTGTGTGTGTGTGTGTGTGTGTGTGTGTGTGTGTGTGTGTGTGTGTGTGTGTGTGTGTGTGTGTGTGTGTGTGTGTGTGTGTGTGTGTGTGTGTGTGTGCGTGTGCGTGTGCGTGCGTGCGTGCGTGCGTGCGTGCGTGCGCGCGCTATCCATAACCACGCAATGTCATTATGAGGAACTCCATATAGTGTTAGATTCAAGATTAGTTGTGACCACTGGGGCTATTCAATGAGCGTTTCGTTCTTAAAGCTCCAAAGACTTTAAGGTGCAGCGTCAAGCTCTGTTTGTGGATTACTGCGACAACGTGAAGAGTGGCGCCATTTGTGGCATACTGCTGAACGAAGAAAGCGGCAAGAAAACTTATGGAAAAGGAAGATGCAGAAAAATATGTCAGTAAAATATAATATAGAAAATGTACAAGATTCTATTCACAGGACGCTCTTTGCGAGTTTATACAAACGTGCGTCGTGAAAATGAACAAATATTTTTAGGTGGAATAAAATGCTGACGTAGTGATAATAATAGGAGAAAAAACAATGAACACTAAACACCCAGAGAGACGGGTACGTTCAACTTTAGAACGTTGTACTTTCTAAAGTAATGTTGAAAGTCGCGGTTCACTGTGGTCCTCAAAAGTAAAAAAAAATGGCAGTCCCTTTAGCTAACGCCAAGGAGCGAACAGGCGAAAGTCTGTGACATCAAGAGACGCTCATTAAATTACTTTGATGTTCTCATTCAGACGCAATCAGGAGGCCGATTCTCCAGTTTTACGCTGTGACTGTGCTGCGTTTTCCGCGCAAGCCTGGTATTTTTGTTTTTACACCGGCGATCTAAACTGCATTAAAGCCAGTCGCAGGTGTGCTAAGAAAACCGGGCCTAAAGCATCCCTTCGTGAGAACAGAAAATTGTTAAGAAATGTGGGTGCCCAACCAGCGTCCGCGAAGAAGAACTAAACGTATTTGCGGAAATAATCTTCGCAGGGTCATGGAAAACGGTGTTTCCGTCGTGCAGGCGAAATTTCAAAGATCGGGATCAATATCTTCGATGGTCAGAAGAAAGCAATCGACGATATTTGTTTGCGATTGGGGTGCCCAAACTTGCTTAAATCTCCTTGTGCTCCCCTATACAGGTCGCACGCTATCGACAACGGCAAGGGACTAAAAGAATGTGCTATATGTCCGCATTAATCTACCGTGTATCACATTCATTCGTTTATCCCTCTTCCAAATTGTGCCGGTTCAGCCGTTTATGCCCCGCTCACACGAATACCGAAAGATTTTCATATCCTGATAAACATTTTGCTTATGAACGAACCAACAAAAAAAAAAAAAACCAAAGCAAAGTTAACCAGCGACCATTGACGCGTTGAGAATACAAAACGTGTGTAAAGCTGTTTTTTGGTTGATAGCGATGCATGCGCTGAAATCGTTCGCTTTGCAGGCCGAAACGTCATGGAACAGTTCGACCTGCTGTTGACACCTTACGGATACAGCCACAGCTACGACCCAGAACTGAATGCCGGTATCGGCAACGTGTTTGCTGCCGCCGCCTACCGGTATGGACACACACTCGTGCAGGTCAGTGGTCAAACGCATCGATAAGGCATATCGGGCCCTCACATCTATCACTTGCTGAGCCTCGAAGAGTCAACACAGGCAGCAAACTTTGCGCATGACATGCGCGCACCGCATGACGAGCGACCGAGGTGCGAACTGTCTGCAAACTAAGGGAACCGTTGCCATCACGTGGAGCATAGCGAGGTTGCAGCCGCTGATTTGGCGCGTTGATGAAATAACCAGCAAGTGTGATAAACAATGGTGGTGTTCGCGTTATTTCTCGTATTTTCTTTGTTTTCGCTCTTGCAAAGCAAGCATAGAGGTCTGTGCGCAACCCCTTCGAACTATAGAGGCGCACATCCGGACGATCGTGGCACAGGGCCTGTTTTTACAGCTCATAAACCGACGTGTGTCCAGTAGTGTGCGGAGTCTGAAAGAAGCGCCTCTCAAACGTGTTCACTATCCTTAATATTCGCATGGAAATCGAATAAAAAATGGTCGGGGTAACGACATTCAGGTTGGATGATGGGAGCGAGATGGAGCATATGAAAGCGGGAATAAATACACTATCCGAGCCTAGGGTCACGAAAATAAAGTCCAATTTTAGTTGATTCGCTGACCTTGGAGCACTTGGACACTAAATGACATAAACTATGGCTTCAAGGAAGACAAAAAGCAGTCAGGAATGCCGTGATTTGCAGATGACCCGCTCATAGCGTGTATATAATAGTGACAAGTCGCTGACGTATACGTCCCGTCGTAAAACTTCATTTTGATGGATGCAATTACAATAACCATTGTAACCATTGTTTGCGCACCTTTTGGTACAATACACACTGAAAATTTTTGTTTGTGAATCTACACAGCTACAAACTGACGACATCCCGCTTATTGTTATTTTTTTAAAGGATGCAGCATGTGAAATGTAAAACATTACAGAGACAATGCTACCTAGAGGCTTTTATTTGGAAAATATTGATGGTATCAGCTTAGCGAGGTTATCTTCACTAGGTTTGGTTGTAGCGCCGACTAACAAAGTTAGGAAACCTAGACTACAAGAAAGAGGCGCACTAGCAACTAAGCTTTATTTCACGTCGATTGCAAAGATGAAGCTTTGAAAAGTACCACGTGGTACCGACACAACCGCGCACCCCACTAATCGTCGAGATAGTCTATCTCACTTGAGAATAAGTCAACAGAAGGTTTGCTTATGTATTTGCTGTCCATCTTACTGATGAGGTAGGCTTCGAAAATCTCCGGTTCTTGTTTTTTGCGGTATCTCTTTAGCACGGCGTGTCCTCTCCACCTAAGCTGCGCTGCCAGCGGTTGTGCTTTGCTTTGCATGTTGCAATATAGTCACAGATTGCTCCCCGTGTCAGTTTTAACGAGCCTCAATCGATCGTTAAGGCATCGCCCGGTTTGACCAACATATACTTGTCGGTATATGGCGGTCGAAACTTATTTTGCAAACATTTATCCTACTGTTAGACACAGCGCGATGTCGTCCACGTATTCAAAACGCGTGCTCTTCAGCGTGCAGTTGGATAACGCAGCGCGCAAATCGTTGGTGCGTATTAGAATCGAAATGTTTGACTCTAATAACATGAACACCTTTCAATGTGCATAAGAGATGTTTGGGAGACCCATGGCTAACACATTTGGGTTTAAAGGGTAAGAAGAAATAGCACGTGGGAACGGCTACGGTTTTATTGCTTGCCAACGTTTCTTTGAAGGTAAAAATGACGGTAGCTGCAACAAGAGACAGGAAAAGTGCAATAAATTTTCAGCGCTGTATGTGCCCAATTATTTTGTCAGTAACTTCTTTGAACACCAGGACGTCAGAATTACTGCAAAGTTTTTAACGACGCACTCTGTTATTATTGCGATAGCAATTATATGGACAGTCTCGGCTGGATTTTGCCGTCGCCGTCGCCGTCATGCACCGTATATGTATGTGTATGTATATATATATAAAAGCCCCAAAGAAAAATAATTCAGAAAAATGCTTCCGAAGCACGGAATCGAACCAGGGACCTCTTGTTCCGCAGCGAGTAGCGCTATCCACTACGCCACGAAACGCAGATCCTCCACGTAGCTAACGGCGAGCGTTATATACATACCCTTTACCGCTGGACAGACTCACAGACGGCAGGCGATAATAAGCTTTCTTCATTACCAGCGAGATGGCGCTAGCAGCGCGACGGGCGCATTTAAAGGGGCCCTGCAACACCTCTCTTAGTTATATTGGAATAGTCCCATTATTGACGTATGACTCTTCACGAGCCATATGCCGCAAAAATTTTTCGAATCCGTCAAGTCTAAGTGGTGTTACCAAATTATAGAGATCACGTTCCGCAGCTTTCTCTCTCAACTCAACGCAGCGAGCGCGCGGAAAGCTGCGCGCGGCGTGAGGGGAGGGAAGGAGGGCGGAGGTGCGAGGAGGCGACGTCAGCGCCAGCGGCATTTTTTTCATTTTTTTCTCTCTGGCGTCTCGGCGCAACCACGTGGTCTGTGCCGCCACTTCCGGTCGGCTTGCGTCGTTCTCGTCGAGCGGAGTCGATCGCGCTGTGTATCGCGCGTGCTTGAAAACTGCGCGTCGGTTTGGTAATGTTGGGTGTGCACCTCGAACGCCGTAGTGTTTTCATCGCTCTGCCAACCATGGAAGCAAACGTGCGCGCTCGTTTGGAATGAATGACAGCTGAGATCGGTTTCGGCCCATACTCCGATACACCGCCTCGTAAGACGGCACTGGCAGACGACCCCGAAGCGCCGCCATTACCGGACGCCAGCATTGTTATCGGAGACACGCTGCGCCCGTGCCTCGGTCGGTCGTGAGAACGTGCCGACGATGCAGTTCTCAGCTGACGAGGCAACACTCGAATGGCTGCCACTCTCAACGGCAACCGGCGATGGTCAAAAGCACAGAAATATTCACGTTTTCGGCACTGCGCATGGCGAAGAAAACGGAACCACACAACTACGAGCAGACGAGCTGTCGGTGAGACCGGAAGTGCTAATATTAATGTTTGTTCGGTGTTTTTAACGCGATAACATAATATAAACATACATATTATCTACTTATTGAACGCAAAATTAACAACGAAAGTAATAATGAGGGTGTTATCGTGATTATAACATCAGCCAATGGTGGAACTGCCGACAATCGCGTCATATTTTGCGGACTAATACATCATTTGTCGAGAGAAGAGGGAGCGATTTTCAGCTGACTTTGAGAATTTATTGTAAATTCCAGGCCGTGCGCATCGCTATAATATTTGGCTCGCGTGTTCTCGGGAGCCTCGACTACCGATCGGCAGCGCTTTTTGAGCATGCTCGAAAAGTGTTGCAGGGCCCCTTTAAAAGTCGTCGTCGAGCTCGCTCGCTTCTTATATTTGCGCAGCGAGAACATTGCCCTTCCGTTGTCTGCTCGCGCGGTTTTCTCGCGGTGAGGGGAAGAGGAATGTTTCACGCTTTCACCGTGATGTCCGCGCTCATGTTACCGAGCGTACGAAAGTCACTCGAGCTGAAGGGACGCCGCTAAACGAACAAACAGAAGATGAGCGCGAACTATCAAGTGTCACAGCTCGACAGTTGAAGCACGCTAGTTTCCTTCGCTGCTTCGGCCGCCTTTGCAACAGGAACGCTGTTCAAACTGAGAGTATCCATTGGCGAGCCTCACTTCGTATAGCATTAATTTCTTGCTATCGCATTCATTGCTTCGCCCTTGCGGCGAAACTGTGACTTTTTGTAGACGTAGCTAGAGCTCGATTTCGTGTGATTAAATAGTTTATAGCCGCAAAGGCAAGCGTGTTGCACAAGGGACATCCGTACACCCAATGAACGTAAAAATTTGGGAGTGCTGTAGCTATAGACGATTGTGTGTACGTCCGCCGTAGGACTGTCCGTAAAGCGCGTGTGCTTGGGCACGTTGGCAATTCATGCTCACTTTTTTAGCGCACTTAAAGAACAAGGACGAAAAACGACGTGTCCGCGTCGTTTTTTTTTTTTTCGTCCTTGTTCGTTTAGTGCGCTAAAAAGTGAACTGTTCGTCCAGTTGTTCAAGATGCGAAACGGCAAGGTTAACAGCCCAATAAGGCGACGCACAAACCCATCCGTAAAATAGCCTATAAGGCGTCGTGCCGCTGAACTCGAGGTCACGAATTGAATCCCGGCCACGATAACCGCATTTCGATTGGATTGAGATGGAGACTTCTGCGTTCTTAGGTTTAGATGCAACGTTTTTGATGAATTCCAGGTAGCCTAATTCAATCCCGTCGCAGTGTGGAGGCCATTTATTGTGGGAGTGCGATGAAATGCCAATTTCGTGTGTGGCCACGTCGAAAGGGGCTCGCCGATGCCGAAACAGGGACGCGTGATGGCGAGGAGAATAACAGGTCGGAAAGGCAGGGCTGTATGCCACACACGCCTCCGCTTTGCTACCCTACGCAGGGAGAAAGGAATACAACGAAGAAAATGTCATAGTTTCGCCTAAAGGGCGAACACATGAATGGAATGGAACGAATTGGAATGTTACACGAAGCCTTGCTACTAACTCCTTTAGCATCCGACCTGACGCAACTCAACAAAACGCTGGCGTAAGGAAACGCAGCCGCTGCAGCGAGCGAAGCGACCTGCCCGCTGTCTATCGCTTCAACACAAACAAAAAATTGGGGGACGCTTAAGCTTCACCTTTAAGAGTTGAACGCGATAGCGATATCCTGCCCCTAGAGCGCACTTCGAACACTAAGAGTGTTTAACAGAATGCGTGCACTAAGGTGTGTGCCTTAGTAATGGGTAGCATGCTTTAAACCAGGAGCAATTATACGCGAGAAGCTTTTTCGAAGTTGCGATGCACCCACTACGTGGTCTTAAGGGAATACGCGCAGTAGTGTGTGTGCCTTTTGTAATGGGTGGCTGTCTTTAAACCATCAAGACGTTATGATACTGACATGGTGTGACGCCCGATGGCAATGTACGCTTGTACCACGCAATATTACTGCAGCATTACATCTCGTACTGTGACACCTGTATACAGGACGCGTATTTTTGTGAAGCATGAAAGTTACTTTCAGTGCAGCTCCAAGCAGAGGCGTGACTGTTTGGTAGAACACCTGCTTGCCACGCAGACGGCCTGGGTTCGATTCTCACTCGGACCCAACATTTTTATTATTTATTTTATTTGCAGCTTTTTCGATTTTTCAGTCACGGACAAGATGATGATTTTTCGCTCACAACCAACGGTGCCGACGCCGACGGCGGAATTTCTGCGATACGAGCTCTTTAACGCTATCGCGTTAAAACATTACTACAAAGGTGTGAGCTGTCTACTGATCCCTGTCAAGATAGTGCACGCACGACCACGCCCGGCAACTCGAAGTACGCAGTTCCTCCCGGAGCCACGCACCTACCCCTCCAGGGCACCCGATGTACCCTACACGCGACGAAAGACGGCTGGCGCGTTTCCTTTCCGCTTGAGTCGAGATTGTCGGCTGTCTTCGCACGCTTTCACTCGCGCAATGAACGTACGACGCGCGGAGCGATGTTATCGCCCTTACACTCTATACCGAACCTCACGGCGACGGCAGAAATGGATCTGGAATGCCCATATGATTGCTATCGTAACAAAAGCAGAGGGAGGGAGGTATTGCGAGTGCAAAACAGGCGCGGCTGTCTAGTTGATCACTGAGGCCAGTAGATATCGATAACTGTGACAATTCCCGCATCTCTTTGAAAGTCTGTTACGCGCAAGGCAACGGTCACTAGGGATGTTTTTCTGTTTATTTTTTTCCTGAAGATGATGTGTGGTCTAGTTGGGTTAAACAGTTCAAAGAACAAACATTTTCTCGACGTTAAAGCGATCACAAAAGCTTATCTTCCCGGTTGCAAGAGTCAAAGAAATAAAAATGGGGGATGTCTGACATTGCTGAGGCATCAGTGGAAAATTATCACAGCGGATCTTGCAACACGCGCCAAACGCAGGCAAACAGACAGTATATCGCGGCATAGCCTAATATTGATAATTTCGTATCCAGGCATATGTTATCGCAACGCCTGCATTATGCGTCTGTACTGAGAGCATCTCGTCACTTGCACCCAACTGTACTGGCGCAATGAATTCCCACAATCTCCGACCGTTGAAGAGTCAGTACGCAACGTTTACAAGAAGGTTTCATGGTAGATGTGACTTTATTTGATATTTGGCGCAAGCACGGTGACGTCAGGGATGTTGGAATCTGGGTTTAGCCGTCAGTGACTGCTTCCTTTTCTAATGTACTGGGTATGTCAACTATCATCACCGTCATTAAAAGGGGCATTTTCGCTCCATAAAAACCAAAAACATATGTTGCCCATAGTAGAGTAGGCACCAGCACGGTAACGTCAGGGATGTTGGAATCTGGTTTTAGCCGTCAGTGACTGCTCCCTGTGACAGAATGACAGAATGAGTAACAAGCAACAGAGCGCACATCCGAGAGCTTCGCACGCAAATACCATGCCTTAGTGATCAGTAATGAAGCAAACGTATACGTACACATGAAAAGTGATACCCGGTACTGTCCACAGTGCACGCGATTTGCACAGGGTATACGCAACAGCTGGGCATTGCGTAGCTTACCTAAAGCACACACAAAGAGCAGCAAGCGTGAATCGCCTACACCGCTTGCACGGCGAAAAGCAAACAAACAAAAAAAAAGGCTGCAAAGTTTCGCGATGCGCGCATGCGCTTGCAAACGTCACGGCGGAAATCGCGAAATGTTTCGCTGCGCCTTCGCTAGGAGGCGATGCGGGTGTTTGCGATGTGGAGGCTTCACGAATGTGACGTCAGGGCCTCTCCTTAGTATTCCTTCCTCCATGATCACTGTCATTAAAAGGGGCAATTTCGCTCCATAAAAACCAAATACATATGTTGCCCATAGTAGAGTAGGCACCAGCACGGTAACGTCAGGGATGTTGGAATCTGGGTTTAGCCGTCAGTGACTGCTTCCTTTTCTAATGTACTGGGTATGTCAACTATCATCACCGTCATTAAAAGGGGCAATTTCGCTCCATAAAAACCAAATACATATGTTGCCCATAGTAGAGTAGGCACCAGCACGATAACGTCAGGGATGTTGGAATCTGGTTTTAGCCGTCAGTGACTGCTTCCTTTTCTAATGTACTGGGTATGTCAACTATCATCACCGTCATTAAAAGGGGCAATTTCGCTCCATAAAAACCAAATACATATGTTGCCCATAGTAGAGTAGGCACCAGCACGGTAACGTCAGGGATGTTGGAATCTGGGTTTGGCCGTCAGTGACTGCTTCCTTTTCTAATGTACTGGGTATGTCAACTATCATCACCGTCATTAAAAGGGGCAATTTCGCTCCATAAAAACCAAATACATATGTTGCCCATAGTAGAGTAGGCACCAGCACGGTAACGTCAGGGATGTTGGAATCTGGGTTTAGCCGTCAGTGACTGCTTCCTTTCTAATGTACTGGGTATGTCAACTATCATCACCGTCATTAAAAGGGGCAATTTCGCTCCATAAAAACCAAATACATATGTTGCCCATAGTAGAGTAGGCACCAGCACGGTAACGTCAGGGATGTTGGAATCTGGGTTTAGCCGTCAGTGACTGCTTCCTTTTCTAATGTACTGGGTATGTCAACTATCATCACCGTCATTAAAAGGGGCAATTTCGCTCCATAAAAACCAAATACATATGTTGCCCATAGTAGAGTAGGCACCAGCACGGTAACGTCAGGGATGTTGGAATCTGGGTTTAGCCGTCAGTGACTGCTTCCTTTTCTAATGTACTGGGTATGTCAACTATCATCACCGTCATTAAAAGGGGCAATCTCGCTCCATAAAAACCAAATACATATGTTGCCCATAGTAGAGTAGGCACCAGCACGGTAACGTCAGGGATGTTGGAATCTGGGTTTAGCCGTCAGTGACTGCTTCCTTTTCTAATGTACTGGGTATGTCAACTATCATCACCGTCATTAAAAGGGGCAATTTCGCTCCATAAAAACCAAATACATATGTTGCCCATAGTAGAGTAGGCACCAGCACGGTAACGTCAGGGATGTTGGAATCTGGGTTTGGCCGTCAGTGACTGCTTCCTTTTCTAATGTACTGGGTATGTCAACTATCATCACCGTCATTAAAAGGGGCAATTTCGCTCCATAAAAACCAAATACATATGTTGCCCATAGTAGAGTAGGCACCAGCACGGTAACGTCAGGGATGTTGGAATCTGGGTTTAGCCGTCAGTGACTGCTTCCTTTTCTAATGTACTGGGTATGTCAACTATCATCACCGTCATTAAAAGGGGCAATTTCGCTCCATAAAAACCAAATACATATGTTGCCCATAGTAGAGTAGGCACCAGCACGGTAACGTCAGGGATGTTGGAATCTGGGTTTAGCCGTCAGTGACTGCTTCCTTTTCTAATGTACTGGGTATGTCAACTATCATCACCGTCATTAAAAGGGGCAATTTCGCTCCATAAAAACCAAATACATATGTTGCCCATAGTAGAGTAGGCACCAGCACGGTAACGTCAGGGATGTTGGAATCTGGGTTTAGCCGTCAGTGACTGCTTCCTTTTCTAATGTACTGGGTATGTCAACTATCATCACCGTCATTAAAAGGGGCAATCTCGCTCCATAAAAACCAAATACATATGTTGCCCATAGTAGAGTAGGCACCAGCACGGTAACGTCAGGGATGTTGGAATCTGGGTTTAGCCGTCAGTGACTGCTTCCTTTTCTAATGTACTGGGTATGTCAACTATCATCACCGTCATTAAAAGGGGCAATTTCGCTCCATAAAAAGCAAATACATGTTGCCCATAGGGTGTGTCCAGATAAGATCGAACACAAGGTCCTGGTCACCATTCCCGATTGCGATGAAATTTACTGTAGGTCTAGGCATTACACCCAGAACAATGGTTTCGCAGTTAGTTTTGCGAAAAAAAAATTTGTTCGCCTGAAAAAAAAAATATATAAATTTTGGCCACAAAAAACGCTTTTCCGCCAATTTCGCGATTTCTGTAATTTGAGCGCACCTAGGAAAAAAACGGTGCACTTCTTCGTCACAATATTTATTCCCCTTAAAGAACAAGTGAAATACAATCTTATGAGTCTATTATTTCCCTTGCTTGTCGAAGAACTTTTGAAGAAAAAAATCACAAACTTGGCAAATCGCACGAAATACCTCTATTTCAGGAATTTATTGCTGCAAGCAAGTTAAAGTGAGGATAATGAAAATCGGTACATATTAACTTTGATACTTTCGCTCTCTTTTAAAATAATTCGCGTGGTTTTATCGCGCTTTGTTTTACTCGATAATTTGGCTGAAACGTAAGTGATTTACCAAAAACGCCGAACTTTGAAAATGATTTTCTCAAAAAGGCCATTTTTAATTTTTTTTTAAAATCCCTCTGATTGAAGTCAAGGACGTCATCTACCATTGTGCAGAAAAAAACGTTGCATTATTTTGGTAGCTAACAAGTTATAGTGCGTCAAATGTGACCATGCCAGCCTAGCGGCCGCGTTGTTCGTTATGGGCTGAAACTCGGACATAAGTTGCTAAAAATACTTGTACGTGACATAATCACAAATCAGCAGCACCACATCAACAAATGCGCAGCCCGATGTCATGGTTAAGCAAGCTTTGTCTTGGGATCAGCCGCTTGACAAACCCGCAGCAACGGCCGCTCGATGCTGCGGGCACTCATATTACATGAGTACCGCTTCGACTGCGGATGAGCTCCGCTTGCGCGCCAAACTACGCTCAGAGGACAAACGAGAGAAGGAATGCATCACTGTGAAAGGTAAAGGCCGTTAAGTGCCAACAAATGTCATAGTATGCAAAGAAAACTCTCCCGGCAATTTCCCAGTGAGCTCCTTCAATACAGCACGGATGTATTTTTTTCCCCTGCTGTTATGCCCGAAGCCGCATAATATCGTGATAAACGCTCGACTTGCGTTGAATATTCTATCTGCGGACGCCCAACAATACAGTATTGTAAAAGCGGTTCTTTAATGAAGTAAAGGACTTGGACACACTTCTTTTCACAGCCGGCTGACACAAGTGTTCTGGCACGAGATGAACAACTGCAGTTTGAGTTGTTCGACCATCGGAAGCACGTATGACAGCTTTCTTTAGATGTCAATGGCTTTCTTTTGCGTCATATGTTGCTCATAGAATGAACCTAATTATATTTAGGCCATCCGAAGAGAGAAAGCAACACATGAGCGCGCTACTGGAGGCGCTCACTGGGAAATCGCCGGCAGAGTTTTCGTTGCATACTATGACATTTGTTGGCACTTAACGGCCTTTAACTTTCACAGTGATGCATTCCTTCTCTCGTTTGTCCTCTGAGCGTAGTTTGGCGCGCAAGCGGAGCTCATCCGCAGTCGAAGCGGTACTCATGTAATGTGAGTGCCCGCAGCATCGAGCGGCCGTTGCTGCGGGTTTGTCAAGCGGCTGATCCCAAGACAAAGCTTGCTTAACCATGACACCGGGCTGTGCATTTGTTGGTGTAGAGCTGCTGATTTGTGATTATGTCACGTACAAGCATTTTTAGCAACTTATATCCGAGTTTCAGCCCATAACGAACGACGCGGCCGCTAGGCTGGCATGGTCACATTTGACGCACTATAACTTGTTAGCAACCAAAATAATGCAACGTTTTTTTCTGCACAATGGTAGATGACGTCCTAGACTTCAATCAGAGGGATTTAAAAAAAAAATAAAGATGGCCTTTTTGAGAAAATTATTTTCAAAGTTCGGCGTTTTTGGTAAATCACTTACGTTTCAGCCCAATTATCGAGTAAAACGGAGCGCGATAAAACCACGCAAATTATTTTAAAAAAGAGCGAAAGTATCAAAGTTAATATGTACCGATTTTCATTATCCTCACTTTAACTTGCTTGCAGCAATAAATTCCTGAAATAGATGTATTTTGTGCGATTTGCCAAGTTTGTGATTTTTTTCTTCAAAAGTGCTTCGACAAGCAAGGGAAATAATAGACTCATAAGATTGTATTTCACTTGTTCATTAAGGGGAATAAATATTGTGACGAAGAAGTGCACCGATTTTTTCCTAGGTGCGCTCAAAATTCAGAAATCGCGAAATTGGAGGAAAAGCGTTTTTTGTGGCCAAAATTTATATATTTTTTTTTTCAGGCGAACAAAATTTTTTTCGCAAAACTAACTGCGAAACCATTGTTCTGGGTGTAATGCCTAGACCTACAGTAAATTTCATCGCAATCGGGAATGCTGACCGGGACCTCGTGTTCGATCTTATCTGGACACACCCCATAGTAGAGTAGGCACCAGCACGGCAACGTCAGGGATGTTGGAATCTGGTTTTAGCCGTCAGTGACTGCTTCCTTTTCTAATGTACTGGGTATGTCAACTATCATCACCGTCATTAAAAGGGGCAATTTCGCTCCATAAAAACCAAATACATATGTTGCCCATAGTAGAGTAGGCACCAGCACGGTAACGTCAGGGATGTTGGAATCTGGTTTTAGCCGTCAGTGACTGCTTCCTTTTCTAATGTACTGGGTATGTCAACTATCATCACCGTCATTAAAAGGGGCAATTTCGCTCCATAAAAACCAAATACATATGTTGCCCATAGTAGAGTAGGCACCAGCACGGTAACGTCAGGGATGTTGGAATCTGGGTTTAGCCGTCAGTGACTGCTTCCTTTTCTAATGTACTGGGTATGTCAACTATCATCACCGTCATTAAAAGGGGCAATTTCGCTCCATAAAAACCAAATACATATGTTGCCCATAGTAGAGTAGGCACCAGCACGGTAACGTCAGGGATGTTGGAATCTGGTTTTAGCCGTCAGTGACTGCTCCCTGTGACAGAATGAGTAACAAGCAACAGAGCGCACATCCGAGAGCTTCGCACGCAAATACCATGCCTTAGTGATCAGTAATGAAGCAAACGTATACGTACACATGAAAAGTGATACCCGGTACTGTCCACAGTGCACGCGATTTGCACAGGGTATACGCAACAGCTGGGCATTGCGTAGCTTTCCTAAAGCACACACAAAGAGCAGCAAGCGTGAATCGCCTACACCGCTTGCACGGCGAAAAGCAAACAAACAAAAAAAAGGCTGCAAAGTTTCGCGATGCGCGCATGCGCTTGCAAACGTCGCGGCGGAAATCGCGAAATGTTTCGCTGCGCCTTCGCTAGGAGGCGATGCGGGTGTTTGCGATGCGGAGGCTTCACGAATGTGACGTCAGGGCCTCTCCTTAGTATTCCTTCCTCCATGATCACCGTCATTAAAAGGGGCAATTTCGCACCATAAAAACCAAATACATGTTGCCCATAGTAGAGTAGGCACCAGCACGGTAACGTCAGGGATGTTGGAATCTGGTTTTAGCCGTCAGTGACTGCTTCCTTTTCTAATGTACTGGGTATGTCAACTATCATCACCGTCATTAAAAGGGGCAATTTCGCTCCATAAAAAATTGGCCGCGTATCTGCGTGCTTCGCTGCAAATGTCGTCTAAAGACGATAGAAGAGGCGCTGCGTGAGATATGGGCCATCTGGCAATACGTCGAGAATCATGATGGCTGTGTTGCGGGCTGGTAGTCCCGGCGCAGCGGCAGGCGAAGACCGGCGGTGACCAACGCGACCGGTGGGGACGCCGGCCAGCCCGAACACGCTGTTTGGCGCGATGCGCCGAAGGAGAAGAAACGTCCGCACTCAACGAGTACTCTCCACAAACTTTACACGTCGCCTGGGTAAAACAGGAATGCCAGAGCGGCGCCCCCTGTCATTCGTACAATGCAATACTGAATCGAAACCGAAACACAACATGAGCTTGTGCAGAGGGCACGGAGGAAGACAAGTTTCAGCGCAGTCGCATTTTCAGCTCACCTTAAGAAACTAGGGTTGTAACATTGTAGGGCGAGTAGGGCCAGGAAGACCGTCACGACGAAAACCTGCCTCCTCAGTCGTATTCGCCTGGAACGTTGGTGTGGCTTCGCGTTCCCTCCTCCGCTCCTGGCCTTTCCACAAAGCTACTGCCTAAGTACGAAGGCCCCTACCGTGTCCTACGTCAAGCATCCCCAGTTAACTATATGATTGAGCCTGTTCAATCATCTACGAACCGCCGCCGTCGCGGCCGCGAGACTGTTCACGTCGATCGACTGAAGCCGCATTATGACCCACCAGTTGTACCTGTTCCTTAGGTTGCCAGGATGGCTCCTTTTCCGCGGGGGAGTGATTTGTAACATGGTAGGGCGCAGACAAGAACGCCTGCGAAAGAAGAAGACGAAGACGGTTGTTGTTGGCGCTCGCGCTTGCTCGGCTTGGACCGCTGATCGCTTCAGCTGTGGCAATCTTTTAAGTCTCACCGTTAAACGCATACCATCAAGGTCTTTAAAATTGCGTATCTATGTATTTTCTGTTAAAGGAACACACCGTCTAATACTTACCTAGTGATGTTGCGCCTCAGATATGCGTAATGTTTGCTTTTTGGTCAACAATGTACACAAGTATGAACCTAGTCAGCCGTTCACGATGGCTGGCCCTTGGGCAAGTGGTTCAACTTTGGCCGAGTGGCTGAATCGAGGGACGTGCCGACAAACAGAAAGACAGACAGAAGGACAGACAGAAAGACAGACCAAAATTTCGGCGTTTAAGTTCCCCAAGAAAGACTATCGTCTTTAAAACCAAATACATGTTGCCCGTAGTAGAGTAGGCACCAGCACGGTAACGTCAGGGATGTTGGAATCTGGGTTTAGCCGTCAGTGACTGCTTCCTTTTCTAATGTACTGGGTATGTCAACTATCATCACCGTCATTAAAAGGGGCAATTTCGCTCCATAAAAACCAAATACATGTTGCCAATAGTAGAGTAGGCACCAGCACGGTAACGTCAGGGATGTTGGAATCTGGTTTTAGCCGTCAGTGACTGCTTCCTTTTCTAATGTACTGGGTATGTCAACTATCATCACCGTCATTAAAAGGGGCAATTTCGCTCCATAAAAACCAAATACATATGTTGCTCATAGTAGAGTAGGCACCAGCACGGTAACGTCAGGGATGTTGGAATCTGGGTTTAGCCGTCAGTGACTGCTTCCTTTTCTAATGTACTGGGTATGTCAACTATCATCACCGTCATTAAAAGGGGCAATTTCGCTCCATAAAAACCAAATACATATGTTGCCCATAGTAGAGTAGGCACCAGCACGGTAACGTCAGGGATGTTGGAATCTGGTTTTAGCCGTCAGTGACTGCTTCCTTTTCTAATGTACTGGGTATGTCAACTATCATCACCGTCATTAAAAGGGGCAATTTCGCTCCATAAAAACCAAATACATATGTTGCCCATAGTAGAGTAGGCACCAGCACGGTAACGTCAGGGATGTTGGAATCTGGGTTTAGACGTCAGTGACTGCTTGCTTTTCTAATGTACTGGGTATGTCAACTATCATCACCGTCATTAAAAGGGGCAATTTCGCTCCATAAAAACCAAATACATATGTTGCCCATAGTAGAGTAGGCACCAGCACGGTAACGTCAGGGATGTTGGAATCTGGGTTTAGCCGTCAGTGACTGCTTCCTTTTCTAATGTACTGGGTATGTCAACTATCATCACCGTCATTAAAAGGGGCAATTTCGCTCCATAAAAACCAAATACATATGTTGCCCATAGTAGAGTAGGCACCAGCACGGTAACGTCAGGGATGTTGGAATCTGGGTTTAGCCGTCAGTGACTGCTTCCTTTTCTAATGTACTGGGTATGTCAACTATCATCACCGTCATTAAAAGGGGCAATTTCGCTCCATAAAAACCAAATACATGTTGCCCATAGTAGAGTAGGCACCAGCACGGTAACGTCAGGGATGTTGGAATCTGGTTTTAGCCGTCAGTGACTGCTTCCTTTTCTAATGTACTGGGTATGTCAACTATCATCACCGTCCTTAAAAGGGGCAATTTCGCTCCATAAAAACCAAATACATATGTTGCCCATAGTAGAGTAGGCACCAGCACGGTAACGTCAGGGATGTTGGAATCTGGGTTTAGCCGTCAGTGACTGCTTCCTTTTCTAATGTACTGGGTATGTCAACTATCATCACCGTCATTAAAAGGGGCAATCTCGCTCCATAAAAACCAAATACATATGTTGCCCATAGTAGAGTAGGCACCAGCACGGTAACGTCAGGGATGTTGGAATCTGGGTTTAGCCGTCAGTGACTGCTTCCTTTTCTAATGTACTGGGTATGTCAACTATCATCACCGTCATTAAAAGGGGCAATTTCGCTCCATAAAAACCAAATACATATGTTGCCCATAGTAGAGTAGGCACCAGCACGGTAACGTCAGGGATGTTGGAATCTGGGTTTAGCCGTCAGTGACTGCTTCCTTTTCTAATGTACTGGGTTTGTCAACTATCATCACCGTCATTAAAAGGGGCAATTTCGCTCCATAAAAACCAAATACATATGTTGCCCATAGTAGAGTAGGCACCAGCACGGTAACGTCAGGGATGTTGGAATCTGGTTTTAGCCGTCAGTGACTGCTTCCTTTTCTAATGTACTGGGTATGTCAACTATCATCACCGTCATTAAAAGGGGCAGTTTCGCTCCATAAAAACCAAATACATATGTTGCCCATAGTAGAGTAGGCACCAGCACGGTAACGTCAGGGATGTTGGAATCTGGGTTTAGCCGTCAGTGACTGCTTCCTTTTCTAATGTACTGGGTATGTCAACTATCATCACCGTCATTAAAAGGGGCAATTTCGCTCCATAAAAACCAAATACATATGTTGCCCATAGTAGAGTAGGCACCAGCACGGTAACGTCAGGGATGTTGGAACCTGGGTTTAGCCGTCAGTGACTGCTTCCTTTTCTAATGTACTGGGTATGTCAACTATCATCACCGTCATTAAAAGGGGCAATTTCGCTCCATAAAAACCAAATACATATGTTGCCCATAGTAGAGTAGGCACCAGCACTATAACGTCAGGGATGTTGGAATCTGGTTTTAGCCGTCAGTGACTGCTTCCTTTTCTAATGTACTGGGTATGTCAACTATCATCACCGTCATTAAAAGGGGCAATTTTGCTCCATAAAAACCAAATAAATGTTGCCCATAGTAGAGTAGGCACCAGCAATTTTTGGTCGATGACATTGAACGATTGAACTTCGACAAAATTTAAAGTAAAGAATTACTGTCCTAATGTTGAAGCACGAATTTACAACACAGTTAGGACAATAAGTTCAATTCTGCGATTTTATGCGCCAAAATTACGACACAATTATGAGGCACGCCGTAGTGGGTACTCCACATTATCGTGCACAAGTGTAGAAGATTGGCCGAGTTAGTCGTAATTCATGCCGGTGTTCAACACAGCGCGCTATTTGTTGTACGGTTTAATTTAGACCACCTGGGGCACACTAACGTAACCTAACTCAAAGTACACCGCAGTGTTCTTGCATTTTGCCCCCATCGACATGCGACCGCCATGGCCGGGAATTGAACCCACGCAGTCGAGCTTAGTAGCGTGACACCGTAACGGGTTAGAACACCGTTAGCATACAGTTAACGCACAGGTAAGAACAGCGTAAAGGCAGCGCCCGCTTTAAAGGTGCTGCTTTTATAAACTTGAGCACTTAGAACGGGCGATAATATTTGCTATTAGTAAAACTACTGGTGACATCAGGCGTTGTCACGTGCAGTTTTACTAATTACGTCGATATATTTTACGTTTCTGATAATAACAGTTAACTACTACAGTTTTACGAATAGCGCCAAATAGCCGACAATATATATCGCATGTCATTTAATAACAGATGAAATATGGAATACACATTAGTGCAAAGCACGCAGATAGGCAGAACGGGAAATATCCCCAACTACACTCTAAGAAAAAAAAGAGTATGCGTGACTCTTTTCGGAGAGTTCTGACTTGCCACGTATACGACTCTCTTTAAATAGTCACGGTGACTCTCTTGGTGGGTCAGGGTCGGCTCGCTCTAGGAGAGTCCCCTGACCCTCTAGGAAGAGTGCAAAGACTCTCATCGGGAGGATCACGTTATCACTCATAGGGAGTCAGACGACTCTTGCCGGTAACGCTCCTAGGGGGGTCAAGGGACCCACACCAAAGCATCAAGCGACTCCACAAGTATTTTAAGCTACTCATTTGATCCTTGCTCTATTTTTGCGCGACTACTGTTGAAAATAGTGGAGTATTCATTTTAAGCAAGTCCAATAATACTTGCCGTTCTGCCCAGCGACTGTAAAAAAAGAATAGTTCAGTTTTATAATTATTTTTAAAAAACTCGTCAAAACAACACATATTTTCCAACAAAGTTATATAGAAAGCGCGAAAAGATGGTCTGTGATTTCCAATTAAGAAGTTTGGGTATTCCTCATTTACATGCTTCTATGAGTATAGCCAAATAAATGTGTGACTGTGATGTGCACAGTGTCATATGGTGCTAAATGAACAGCAGAAATCGCCATCATGTTTCCATATTTATTCCTTGTGATTAAGAATAAATCAAAAAGTGGTGACGGCTGGAAGCATCAGACTTGTGGCTTGCTAGGTTGTCGCTCCTGTCCAGCGTGAGCACCATGAAAAACGGTATCTGAAAAGCAGAACGTGATATTATGATGAGAAAATGAAATTGCAGTAAACGTTTGCACAACCTACACAATATAAGTGGTTCACACAGACATAATAAAGGCTAACAACAAAACAACAAAGCACATCCTCCGGCAGCCAGAGGCATGCCGTGAGCGGTTATTGACCGCACGTTTTACAAACGTAACCCATCCTTAAATACTCAGATAAACAGATGCGAGTACTAGGGCCCGAACGACACCCAGCGCGTGCGTACGCCGTCTACGTCGAGATCAGACATGTCATATGCTAGAATTAGCGCACATAACTCCCACAATCACGTACACTCACTCGATTCTGTTATAGCGCCCAACGTCATCGCACTGTATGCAAACCACGAAAACAGCAAACAGAAACGAGGGAAAAGAGTGCACGCCGGCGGCCGCAACAACGCGCGCCGTCGAAAGTCTAGAGCTTTTTCACTTTCACCGGCGAGGCGTGTCCAACTTTAATGACTACCGCATACTTTCTGGAAGCCACCGTACTATATCTGCACCTCAAACTACCGTCTTTAAGCCAACAAAAACCATTACATATAGTGCGTCTAAGGGTTCTGTACACAGGCTCTTTTTTTTCACGTTCCCACGCGTGGAAGCACGCTGCACACTCAAGGTAGATAGAAATGTTATGATGAAGTAGACTTAAGTGCTTCTCAAAACGACATCTTGCACCTTCAGTAGTGCAGACACGACGTGCGATCAGCAAGAAATGACTCTCGATTATTGTTTGCATCGCTCACTTTATGGGAGCTTGTACAGCAACGCGCATAACGGTGGGAACTCGTTAACTGACAGCTATAGTTGGCCATCCGCAACAGCCCCGCGGGCACAGGCTGCTGTTGGAAATGGCTGGCAGATAACTTCCGCAGAGCTGCTGCAGACGCCCAGCTAAAGCTGTATAATTAGTGCCTACGAAAGCAGTACACTCACCGTTAACTGGCGCCCGTTGTCCGTATCCACAGCTCCATGAATATTCCGCCCTCCAAGCGTCACTTCGTGCACGGAGCCGGCGTCAATACCACCGAAGACGCGCAACCAACTCATCCACGCAACGCATTCCAATAGACCAGGAGACTGAGACGACTGAGAGAGGAGAGCGGCGCGCCACCCCGGCGCCAACCCCGTCTGCGTCGCCGAGCAATGCGCCACAACGGCGCCAAAGGGCGAGCGTGCGATATGTATGGCGTATACGGCGGCTCTTCCGTATACCGAAGCCAATCGAAACGCGCTTCAGGAGGGTCCAGTGACTCCTTCCCAAATGCGAACTCTTTTTTTCTGCCTGTACCTTCCAAAAGGGGTCAGATGGACACCCGAGGAGAGTCACGGTTCCATGACCCTCTTTTGACTCTCTTTTTTCTTAGAGTGTACCTGTCATGGTGGTGGTTCTAAAGCACAAGAAAATGTGGTTTTTATATGTTTCCTTCTAATTTTTAAGCTCCTACGATGGTAGATGTGCTGGTGAAATGCGCACATTTTATACGTTTCTAAAAGTTTCATTATTTTTTAATGGCGTTTTGCTGGCCACAACAACGCACCACACGTTCTTAAGATCATTAGAAATTGTCCATGTAGTGCTGAAGTTCCCCTTAACTTCCCACAAACTATAACGAACTTCCCACGTATGTGATCTCTTCAGTGTTTTGACAAGCATTTCGTGAAAGCGACCTCAGGTGAAAGTGCTGATCAGGCTGCAACCGCTACTCATTTGGCGTGATTCCACGAGGAACTTGCAAGTCATACGTTTAATTAGTTACCACCAACAACTCATTATGGTGGCATATCTAGTTACAAAGAAAAGTAATCACGAAATTGACAATTCACATTCATAATTAATAAAATTTCGCCGAGAACGCTAGAGATAATGAGTTTGTTGGTAAGAATAATTTATCTGTCGTACACGTTTTAGATGCTAATGCTGTGCATCCTGGCACAGTAGCAGAGATCTTGTGTTCTTGTCGGAAGTCCGCAGCTTATCAGCGCTCGTGTTGTGTCGATGTACATACAGTGTGAGTGCAGACTGGAGGGATGCCTTAGCGCCGCAAAAAGCGACCTGCGTTACAACGCAGGGCGCACGAACAGTAAGTGAACAAAACGAGAGAAGTCCTTCATCAAGCATTGTCAAAGGGACATGACGTCGTATTCCAATGGCTACCGGAGATATTGTGACATTGTTGGTGACGACCTCGCTGATGACGCTGCCCGGTCCATCCTCGAGGACGAACAGACAGTCCCAATACCCTTGTCGAGAACAGACGCTGCAAGGGGCCTTCACTCGCTCGCTGACACAATGCCGCAAACTTGGTTGAGCGACCTCAGTGTCTGGAACTGTCGCCTACGTAAACTACACCCATCGAGAAAGCTGCAAATTCCATCGCGCCTGTCCTGCCGTGACGCAATTTCAGTGGGCCGCCTGTGGTTAAGAGTGGATTCCGCCAAAGCACACTAATTTCGCATAGAAATGTGAGGCGCTTCCACGTGCGACTCCTGCAACCGTGACGAAACGAGGGAATGCATACTGTGTTTTTGTGATCGCCTTGTGATCGAACGCAACGTTCTTCGCACTGCGTTGAACCAACTAGACGACAGTTCGTTTTCAGAAGAAAGTATCATCGGGCTGCGGCCCTACGCGTCGCAAGCCAGCAAGACGACGCGGGCATTGATACTGTTTTTTTCATTTGAACGGGCTCAGCGATCGCTGGTAGGTGAGCAAGGGGCAGGCGCACATGTTCCATCCTCATAGCACCTTCTTCCCTCTTCTTCCTTTTCATCCCTTCTCCCCAGTGTAGGGTCTACCCTGCCTCTCCTTCCTTTCATCCTCCTCATTCTGTGCGATAAATGAGCGCTTCATGCCACTAAAAAAATATTGCATACGTTGTATTGCATGAACTATCGTACCACTCACTTCAGTTATAACTGCACGAGTTCCATTTACTTTACCTCAATACACCGCATTTGGGGGGGGGGGGGGGGGGGGGGGGGGGGGAATGTTCAGGCTGTTCTATTTCATATACCCCTTTTATATTGCTCAATGAAGAAATATCGAAAAAAATGTTTTTCGAGCTTCATATAAAACTCAAGTATGGCTGCACCAGGCCACTTGCCATTTGAGTGTTATCGTTAAATACCTGCATCGTGTGTAATCTTAAACAAACGTCCAGAAACATACATGTACATTGAAGCTGTTGCCGCATTTGGGCCAAGGTGGAAGTCTATCGCGCCTCCGTACGTGTCTGACTAAGCAGAAAATATGCAGAAAATATTGCTGCTGGACTGTTCCAGTTGCTTTGCCCTCATGGCCTGGTTTATCCTTCAGCGAGTGTTCTCTTAGCAGTTCTTGAATGGCACACTTTCTGTTCCAGGGAAACATCGAGCTGATCAACGAGGATGGCTCCGTACACAAGCGGATCCCATTGGCGACGCAATTCTTCAACCCCGCAGAAATTTACGCGCCCGGAAACCTCGATCGGTTCTATCGTGGTCTCATCAGCCAGCCGGCTCAGACCTACGATCGCTTTGTCACCGAGCAGGTATGGAACAGTGCGTTCTTTCTTGCGATATAGAGAAAAAGAAAAACATATTTGAGTAGCCTTTTTTATGGTTTGTATCAGCGGTACTGCACATAGATCTAAGTAAGGATACGCATGTACGTACGTATGGAAACGCTGGTCTATAAAGCGAGTCTTCTGCACTTGCACTGGTTACAAGTAGACAAGCTGGAGTTTCGTACGCGATTAAGAAGCTTCATAGGCTCCTACACGAGTGAATATCACCATAATAATCCCAATGTTCGATATGTTGCGCAAACTTGGAGCTCGCTCTCGGATGCGATGTTTAACGAAATCGTTATCTGTGTCGACCATGAGAAACCGTGGTTTCTAGAGGCGATAAAATGCATTCACATGCAACTTACTTGTTTCTTGTTTGCTTTGCGCTCTATGTGACCACAAATAAAATAACATTATTTTCTTGTTGCCATTGTTGTGCACGCTGCCCTTCTGACAGTCTCTTTCCGAAAAGCCCTCGCTCGTCATATATATATATATATATATATATATATATATATATATATATATATATATATATATGTGTGTGTGTGTGTTGTGTGTGTGTGTGTGTGTGTGTGTGTGTGTGTGTGTGTGTGTGTGTGTGTGTGTGTGTGTGTGTGTGTGTGTGTGTGTGTGTGTGTGTGTGTGTGGTTTTTTTTCTTCAGAAATATAGGTTTTTTATAAAAATGCTATGACCATCAGGCCCCCGTCGTCCTCTGAAACGAACTCTACGACGAGGCGGGCGGAAAAACGGTGCGGCACCTAAAGTTACACTGACACGAGTAATTAACATAAACTCGTCAATTACCCTTTTAATTATTAACTTGAGGGCAGTTGTTTTCATGGAAAAGTTGTAGGACTTGACAATTTATGGCATGCTCATTTTTAAAGAATCCCAGAAAACATACGTAATTTGATATTTAATCATCGAAATTCAAGGCCCCGATCCAGGCGATATCAAAACTGAGCTCGCCGGGCGCGCAGGAGATCCGGCAGCTGTGTTACGTCAGACCGGAAGCTCTCGTGACGGAATTTCAAAAAAGGTGCGTCTCTGTCGAATACGATTAGGAAAAATGGCAAGCCGTCTCATATACTCAATTGGACCGCTTATCCTTCGCGTTTGGTGTTTAGTGCGTATCCGTATCATCAGGGCTTAAAGTCTCCCTTCATTGGAGGGGGGGGGGGGGCTCAGAGGGCGGCGACCTGTATACATACATACATACATACATACATACATACATACATACATACATACATACATACATACATACATACATACATACATACATACGTACATACATACATACATACATACATACATACATACATACATACATACATACATACATACATACATACATACATACATACATACATACATACATACATACATACATACCCTCCTTAAGAAATGGAAAGCCCCCCCCCCCTGACTTTAAGCCCTGCGTTTCTTTCTTAAACTCGAAAGAAGTGTAAAAAACTCGTTCGCTTATCTTGTCGAAGTAGCGCCGCTGTGGCTGCCGCCTAGTTTTAGGCTGCAAAGTGAAAGAAAAGGTGGAAATTGCTATTTTCTTGGGTACAGCGCGAAATAAACAGGTAAGCGCTACGCACCAAATGCAGAAATAAATAAGTAAATAAAAAATCAAAGAAGTAAACAAAGAAAGAAAAGAAAGTGGTAGGTCAGGCAGGCACACGCGTCAAACAACGCTTCCCCCCTTTTTCAGACAGGGGAAGGGCTCCTGAATTTCTTTTTTCAATAGTGCTCACCTTATAAACGGCCTACAAGCTTATTCACAAGCAGCGTTTTTTTTATTCGTATTTAGGTAGAAAGGAGAAGTACGAGTCAAACGCAAAACGCATCGAGTGCGGCTCTGAAACGCCGAGTTACTTTTCCGCTTACTGCAGCAACAGCTACTAAAGTGTGATATTGTGCTGGGGTATAAAATTTGCCAAGTGCTGCGAAATGATTTTGCCGAGGCGTCTCAACCGGGAGTATAGCGTGTCTAGCTGTTGCCTGATCATAAAACGAGAGGGGGAAAAAAAAACGGAATGTCAGCGGAACGTTTGGAGTGATCTACACGGCGGACTCAATTTATGGTCGTACGATCGTCGGAATAGGTTGTGAAACCACCTTCGTATCACATTCGAGAGGCCCGATGACGGTCAATAGTTTCTTTTCCCATGCCTCGACGTCATCATTATGGGAAAAAGAGCTATCTTATCTGGCCCGACGGCTCTTGCAGTGTTAAAGCGATCACTGTTAAACACGCGTGACAAAGTTTTCACTCCATCGCTTGTTATACGGTGGCAGTTCCATTCCTAAGAGCGCTTACGCATTTCCCTGCCTTCACTGTATTTTTCACTGATATTAAAAATTGCGCTTACGCATTTTATTGAAATGCGGCGAGGGGAACCCAGTGGTCGAGTGCGGTCCCTTGCATAAGCAGCCAGTTTTATTTTTTATTTTTTTCGTCGGTCCCGGGGCTGCACCTCCACTTCAGCCGCTGTCTCTAACGCACCACACTAAGAGGTTTTCCGCCACGCGATGTGTAATCTCAGGAGGCGATTCCTGGAAGCCACGCTGTCGCGGTTGTCTCAAGCTTCTGAGCGATTGAGCCACATAGTGTTCTTTTATCTAAAGGGTGTCTTTTTATTATCTACAGGGTGTTTTTTAAAAGAAAATCACCCGTATTATCTGCCGTAATTCTACATTCCTGAACCAGACTGCGATCCGAAGCGTACGTTATTGTCACGAGAGGTCGTGAATAATTGAGGGATTAACATAGTTTTGTCAAGTTACACTCGTTAAAAAGTACCTCGTGACACTTACTGCAATTTCCAAACTGTAGCCGGTGACTACGAAAGTACCATTCACTTAGAATACATTCCGAAGATGACACCACTTCCGAGATATACGTCCAAAAGGATTTCGAATACTTGCAATGGCATTCCAGTCATTTTGAGCACTGATGTAAAAAAAATTAAACAAGAATGTTGTTTTGTTTAAAAAAATGTAAATGGAACAACTGTGCACACTTGCCGCAAGTCTGAGAGCCGTTATTTCAATATTGGTGTTACAACGTCAAAGTTTGTCATAACTGGATGTGCTTAGTGAAATCAGTGGCTTCATTTTTTTTTTCATTTCGTATATTGTGATGTGTGCGCTATAGAGATAATCCGTCAAAATAATAATTGAAGCATTAGCAAAATTTTGCTAATGCTTCATTATGCATCTCAATTTCCAACGTAAGTCAAGTTCAGTTTGTGCTGTTAACGATAGAATAAGATATCTAGAAGTAAAAACGCCGAATCTATAATTTTCAATCGCCTCTAAAATAGATGTCAAAGGTCACAATCAAGAGATAAGTACATTATGCTGTAATGGACACGAAATCTTGTCGATGCCACCCCCTTGGCCTAAAAAAAAGGACAAAAAGAAAGAAATTCATGGCGCACTGGCGGCGTGTGCAGTTGACGAACCACCTGTACGAGCCTCTGGGCCAAGGTTTCGGCATGGACCTTGTGGCTCTGAACATCCAGCGAGGCCGCGACCACGGTATACCCAGCTACAACGACTGGCGAGAGTACTGCGGCATGGCGAAAATCACCGATTTCTCGCAACTCGCCGAGATCATGACACCTGAGTCGGCGCAAGCATTCGCACGAGTCTACAGGTAGGCATACCCTTTCGTCTTTCACGAAAACCTAGTGTCGTACCAAACACATCGTCATTTGATTAGAGCAAGCATGAATTTTAAGTTTGGTCTTGAAGAAGGGCAGACGTTTTCAATGGGGCAAGACAGCTGTCGAGCCAAAATACGAATGTAAAACAGAACTATATATAGAAGTGAATTTGATCACCACATATTACAACTCCGCATGTTGTAAACTTATTTAGCAATGGTATAGGCAAATGTAACCGCAGTAGCATGTAAAGAGAAGCCCTACTCCTCAGCCTTGACTGAACAGATTGATAGGAAAGTGCTATGTACAAAGACACGACGTCTATCACAAACCATCAGGTCCATCCAGTACAGCTGACAATTGCGCCGAAATAGACTCTCTGTAATGGTCCGTCGCCAAAGGTTTCATCGAGGCTACGTAGCTTTAGTGCGTAACCATCCTCTCACCGAAGCCTTTGCGGGGCTTTCGTAGTTTAATGTTCGCGCAGCTGCGGTACTTTGCACCTTTTGGCGAATTAAACATTGCGACAAAGTACCGCACTTGTGCCCGATAGCATACTTTAGATAGATTTAAATTAGGGAGTGCAAACGTCTTTTGTACTCGGTGAGCCTAATCCTGCTTAGGTTTTGCTAGTATCCAAGCCGTTAGCTGGCACAAGCAGAACGTGAATTTTTTGTTTTCGTTATATAAAGCCCCCTAATTCTACTGGGACCTCACTATCCCTGTAGCTGTGTTCTCAATATAGTGGCATCTCCCGATGTTCGGGGCATCACGACAGAGAGAGAGATAAAGGAAAGGCAGGCAGGTTAACCAAAGATAACCCTCCGGTTGGTTACCCTGTACTTGGGAAGGGGAAAGGTGGTGTAAACTGCTCGAGGCATGAATTATATAAACTTGATAGGAAATGTTCTGTATTTCGTACTTTATTACCTCGTGAGTTTGACATGCATTAGCGCTGTTTTTCCCGTGTTCGGTCACAACCTAAAGGAAGGAAGAAAGGAAGGAAATAGAAAGGCAGATGACAAGGAGGTTAACCAGAAAAGCGTCCAGTTGGCTACCCTACATATGGGGATCGGCAAAGGGGAATAGAAAGATGAGAGAGAGAGAGTAGGGAGGGGAGGAATAAAATAGGCGGTGAATTCACTGACGCGTGCGGGACTGCACAAGTCAAAGGCGTTCGCGCATGCTCGTCCTCTTCTAGAAGCACAAACGTGCCTTCACTGTTTTGTGGGCCAACGAGCAATGGAGGCGGTGCTCTAGCAGCATTTGCCATTGGCACGGAAAGTGGCCGATCGTACAGTAGTCGCAGCGCGTTAGACACTGCTTGTCTATCCAAGGCAAATCGACAAACGTGGAATAACAGGTGGCCAATGTTTTCCTCGGGGCCACACACATCGCATGCCACATCGTTGGTCATTCCAATTAACGTTGTATATGCCTTCGTGAAGGCAACACGCAACCAAAGCTAACAGAGAAGCGAAGCTTGGCGACGATGAATTCCAGATGGAGGTCGGAGTTGCAGTGAGGAGTTTAATTGACACAGTCAGTGAGAGATACGTGCCAGGTTTCCAAGCTGTCTTGCAGTGTCTGGCCTAGAAAGTGGAACTGGAACGCTGGCTGATTCTTGATGTGATGCGCGAGCAGTGTTATCTGCGGAATCATTGCCACTGATCCCTAATGATCAGGCACCCACTGGAAGTCAACCTCGTTACCTGTGACAACCTAAGAATTCAGGATAGGCTCTGCCCGCAGAACCAAACTGCATTCTATTGTGCCTTCAAACCCCGAAACATTTCGCCCTGAAAAACTAAAAGTTAACTTACACCACGACAGCGCGGAAAGGACCGAACTAAGTTAGCTGGCGCACCTCTAAACATTCTTTCTCCTCGAATCGGACAGCAGTTAACATGCTCATTGCGGTCGTAGCGCGAAAAACGTAGACAAAAGAGCAGAGAACCAAACAGGACAGGACCACAATGAATCCATTATAAAAACACAGGGCGTGCAAGCACGGCCACAAGAAAGAAGTCAGGACACCACAAACGCCGACAAACAACTGAAGAGATGCACTACGGCGAAAGGAAAGAAGGCACGAAAACTTATCTGCGCATGCCCATGCAATAGACGAACCTATCAATCCGGCACGCGTGGGGGTCTACGTGAAATGTAACTGTTCAGGCATTTGATTTCATCTTTATGCAAGTTAATCGACGGTTCGCTCACGCATGCGCTACCACTATTCTTGATATGCCATGCCTCACTCATCAGGCGCGTTTCTTCATTTCTATGCCGGTAGAACACTGCACATTCATCGAATTTTGGCGTGCACTTACGATCTCAACAATGTAAAGATAGATTAAAAGGTGAGCCTCTGGTTAGCGATCTCTTATGTTCCAATAATCTCTGGTTAATGCAGCGGCCCGTCTGTCCTACGTAGAAGCGGCGGCAGCTGAAAGGGACCTTATAAACCGCACTTGTACGGCAATCAGTGAATTTGTTGGTGTGTTTGACAAAACAAATATCGGTCCGCTTTGTTTCGTTAAACACACCAACAAATTCACTGATTGCCGTAGATCATTCTTAAATCATCATTCACTTCGTGGATATGACTTTTTTTTTTTGCAGATTAGCTTTAGTATGTATAACGAACTAGCCCAGTGCAGAACTTTCCTAAATTTTCGGTTGTTATTGACAATAGGTTAAGTGAACACTACCTTTCGAAGACTGCCGTTTTTTTTTTCTCAAGTGTACTTTCGAGGTCTGAACCCACATGTACCGCGCCGCAGATACCCCGATGACATCGACCTGTTCCCTGCGGGTGTGAACGAGCGATCGGTGCCCGGTGGCACTCTGGGTCCTACTTTCGCCTGTATTGTTGGTGAGCAGTTCCGAAGAATGAAGAACGGAGACCGTTTCTGGTACGAGAATGGAGGACTGGAGTCGTCTTTCAACGAAGGTATGGGCAAATGAGGCACTTTGCTTTTGAATTTCTTTGCTTTTATTACTTTTGCTTCGGATCGCCATATCGGTTATTTATGATTATAGCTTTACGAGGGCAATAGATCCGCGGGTGCAACTTTATTATGTCGATCCAGTAACCACCCTCATATAGTCTTGCGGTAATTCCTGGCTCGCAAGTAAAAAAAAAAAATCAGCGACAAAGAGAAGACAGTACAGCGACAACTCCTGTTCCCCTGTTGAGTGGCTGCCTTTTTGGTTGCCGATTTCTTCACTAAGGAATCGAACGGCTGTGTTCAAAGGGGCAGCATGACCAGCACTACACGTGGTTCTTAGCATGTGCACCCGTCTGTGTTAAGGCATCTGGTACGTTATAATACTTGTTCATTACAATAACCAAACAAACAAAATAAAAAAATAAACACGACTGGACTTATCAGATGCCCCCATGAAAGTTTTTCGAACCACTTCCAAATGTGATGGTTTTGTTACTACCACGTATACAGTCACGAGGCATCGGAACCATTATGCGTTCAGGTTTGTTACTGTTTTGCATTGTACAATAAATTACGTGGTCCCCGCAAAATCTCGGCTGCCATTTCCTGGAATCAATGAGGTTGACTTCACGGCTGCGGTCTATTCACGCTAATGCACGGAGGACGTGTTCTGTTCTTTCGGGCCAGTTTTCCGTCATAGAACGACCAGTTCCTAACGCTGTATGCGTTCCTCCTCTGCTGCGTTTGAAACTTGCGGCCTTTTGACGGTGGAAAGCTAATTTGTCCGCTTTTGCGACTGTTGGTCACGCTTTCCAGGTATGACCCAACCGCAGCTCTTATGCAAATGTCTATATTTACGCCTAGAGCGTTTGAGCAACAGCTGCAAGCAGCTGAACGTCGAGCACCTCGAGCTTCGGCTTGAATACAAATAGGCAAAATCGTTTATTTCGTGCTCTGAAATTACGGAAAAAAAGAGACGAGGGAGAAAAAAAGAAGCTCATTAGGCAGCTCTTACCCCCCGGCCTGTCGGGAAGGAAGTTTCCTTCACACACGCACACGCTAAATTGGAGGCGCACGAACACGCCTCGTGCCGCGCGAAGATCGTACGACATGCCGCACGACTGCTGTCTCGCGAGCAGCGCCCTCTCAGGGTCGTCACGACAGGGACGCTACGTGTCGCGCATACGTGTCATGCGCGTCATGCGTGTCGCACAATGCGGCTCAAGGTGGGAGTGCCCGCTGATGCGCTTACTTTGAAAAATGCACCTTTATCGGCGCTGCTCAAGCACAGATAGAGACCTCGTCAGAGAGTCGCATGTTCTAACTCTCCTCATTGTTCGGGTCGTCTAGAAAACCTACAGATAACTGACCAACTTCCAGCGTATGCTGTTTCTGAGTGGGAGCCCCGTGTGACCCGTTAAATTCTTTTTGATTGCTCGGGTCATTATATATATAACGTCGTCTACAACTAACTTATAGCAAAAAGTTTCGCGCGTTCAAATTAAAGCCGCTTCAATAACGCAGACAACATGGGCTGTCTACACTTTCTAAACTTTCAAACATAAACGCTGCAGCTTGAGTTGGGTGCTAGTTAATTCCATGAACATTGTTTACGCTGCTTTGCCACACACACTTAGCAGCGAACAGAATACGAACAAAACAAAATAATGTGCTTTCGCAGTTCGTGCATAAGCGTTACATTAGATGTCATTGTGTTTCGCTTGTATCATGTCTCGACCTCCGCTCCTTCTCACAGCTTGTTTCTTTACCGCGCCATGCACAACTTGCTTTCTTTTCTTATTTTTTTTTTCAGTTCAAGTTGAGCAAATCCGCAAAGCAAGCTTGGCCCGCATCATTTGTGATAACACAAACCTGCAATACGTACAACCCCTCGCCATGATCAGGGAAGCAAACTGGTGAGTACTTGGAAGCATTTCAAAACTTTAAATAAATGTTGAGGTTATACGTGCTAAAACCACGATATTATTATGAGGCACGCCATATTGAGCGACTTTGGATTAATATTAAGCTCTTGCGGCTGTTTAACGTGCATCTAGAGTACACCTGCGTTTTTTTTTTTTTTTTTTGCCCCTCCTCCTTTTTAAATGAGACCGCCACGGCCGGGAATTGATACCACACCTCCATACTGGCAGCGCGCCGCCGTAGTCCTTTCTCCTGTCATGAATTCTTCTCATTGGGCTGCGTCGTAACCATACTTGCTCTAGAACGAACCGACTCGTCCAACAACGTGTTTTGATAAGTTAAATAGTCCGTGACACACCACGGCCGAGTCTAGATACATTTTCTTACTCTTTCGTCAAAAAAATGTGCACGATGTTGACTAAAAATTAATATTTTTTTTCTACAAACGTTGAAAAAACTTGACACTTCCGAACTGAAAAAAAACTCCCAACGCAAATTGAACGAGGACGAAGAACAGACAAAACAGCAGGACGGGGGCCACATTTTGCGTGTTCTTCGTTCTCGTTCAGTTTGCGCTGAAAAGTTTCTTGAATTATGAACCAATACCAACTATAGCTCAAACCTTGGAACATTCTCTCCCTGTCATACAGGAATCCTAAGGTCGACTGCAACGGCCAGGACATCCCACGGGTCGACCTTGACAACTGGCAGAACGAGCCCGTCTGGACGTAGACATTCCGCCACCGCCATGTGCCAAGAGTCAGTGCGGCATGCACCCTTCCTTTCTGCGCTACCGCGGTGCCCTCATGTTTCATACAGCGTCTCTTAACCGTGTTTCTCGTGCTGTTCAAATGTGACCTGTGTCGTAAAGTGTTCATTAAACTAAATGCCAAAACGAAAAAAAAAATGACGTCCTCTTCTATACATAAATGCGGATTTCGTTTTATTTGGCGCTTCACGTGCAATATTGGAGACGGCGCAAAAAAATAAAGGCTTCATCCTTTCTTCCCGTCGTACATTGCCAGCATGCAAACATTTCTTCGCCATTACCTGCGCCCAATCGAATTCAACACCTATTCCACTGACGCAGGCGAATGAAACTCCGTTGCTTAATCAAGATTACGATTCATTCTGGAAACAAAGAATGGTGGTGGATAGAAAAAGACATTTGCACAGCAACTTTCTTTTAATTGAGACGTACTTTACGTTACCTTCGCTCAGCTTTAATAATGGGAGCAATCATAACATCAACGCTAAGATTTATAGTTGTTTCAGTGAATGCGATTGTGAGACGGACACCTTAAGTACGGATGCGGGAATAACAGTCACATTGAGAAGTAACAAAATGCTGGAAGGTCACCGAGACTATAGCGACTCCTCTGAATGCGTTGAGAGGCCTCGCTTTCGCTCTCTCTCTCTCTCTTTGAGATAATGAAGTTGACTTCACTATTCGTGCATCTGTCAACAAGTCTAACTTTCCAATAGGGTTATTATAGGAGCCAAGCATGAAGCGTCGTAATACGCTCAAGACGCGCCAATACCGCGTGATGCAAGCCCCGCCGTATCTTTCTCACGACAAGAACATTCGACGAGGACGTCGATCAAGAGGGGACACATCGCAAAACGGTCTGGGTCGGGTTCGCGCGGAAACGTGTCAGGAAATGTTGTGGTACTCGTCCGTATGTCTTAGCGGCACTTCCAAGAATCGTGCTCGTTGCACAAGTGCCTCACGGTCGATCGTTCAGCGTCAGTTATCGCGTCGCTTCCTTCAGTGTATGTACGTCCTTATCGCGCACGCAAAAGGCCGTGAGTTCCGTGAAGACACTCTTGGAGCTAAAGTGTGCGCTTACCGTCCCGTTGGGCCTCATTTACTCAGAAGATACTGGTCCTGTGTCTACCTACTCAAAAGCTTGCAGTTTCAAACCGAAATACATCTGCAATATCAACATATTTATGCAGTAGTATGTGAAAACAACAAAACCTTCGCGGTTGTCATCTAAAAAAACATAAGTAATACTCAGTGACGCAGCAGGGGAAACAAATTTGCTTACGTGTATTTAGTCTGTCGAATATGCGAAGCAGTACACTTATTTCGTCTATAGATAGTCACTGGAGACCTGGATCATGAGAAACAATGTGCCAGACTAAGTACAAAGCCAACGATCACGCAACGAACGCAAGAAATGTGGAGCGAACCGATGCGATTCATATGTGATTTAATTGCTTGTTTAGGATTCTATTTTCTTAACCTTGAAGTTGAATGAAGACACATTTCGTTAAGTCGCATAACGTTTATTTGAGATCACGTAGCCGCTGATACACGTGCGTGTAATTCTTTTTTCATTATGAAAAACTTTGCCACAATTATCCATGTGGCTCAACAAAAAGGCACAAATTCATCAGCAGAATCTGCAATGTCCGAGCGCCATGGCTGGGACACATGGCATAGAATGACCCATATATGCAGGGCGTCTCACGTGCTTCCGAAACCATCGCACTAACGAACACGGGGCAAGAAGCAGACAGGACAAGCGCTTACTTTCAACTCGGGTTTTATTGCAGATCCTGAGCATATATAAACACTCACCTGAAGCTGCAAGAAGAAACGAAACAAGGTAAACGGTCATGTGCCAAACAATGGAGCTCTTTCTTAGATAAAAGAACAGACGGCATACTGAGACATTCGTTTCCTGCCCTATAGCTATCTCCGACGCCTCTACGATTTGTCTTCTTACAATGGCTATACAGAACAACTGCCTGATTAAAAAGAGGAAGGCACTGTGGCTTCGCGTCACATTTCTTAAAATGGGCAGCAAGTTGTCCATCTATGGCGGTATTCCTGATTTCATTGTTGTGCTCAAGCAGATGCACGTTGATGCATCTGCCGGCCTGGCCTACGTAATGTCTTCCACATGAGAGAGGAATTTCGTAAACCACGCCTCTTGTGCAGGGGACGTAAGCATTTTTGCGTCTGATAGGGCAAGCAGGGTTCCGCATCCTCGTCGGATAGCTCAATATACACAACCTCAAAAGCTTGTTTGGCGCACAGAACACCACCTCGACACCGTACCACTGCCCAACCTTCTTTCAATTGTGAGAAAATTTGTGAAGGTAGAAGATTACAGCCACCTTTTCTCTGGTTCTATTTTCCTTTGTGATTCTCAACTTCCGCTCTCTGTTCTTCACTGAAGCGTGAAGCAGACTTCCTTTTTCGATGCAGGCCTTCAGCGACTGAGACAATGACATGCCCGCTGCCTCGAAACGTGCCACTTGCTTTTGAAGGCTTTCATCCACCAAGTGAACGCATGACTTGCAGAGAGCGTTTGACAAAAAAAGAAAGCATAATGTTTCTTTTTATAAGCTTTGGTTTCGCAGAACTGTACTTTAGAGGCGGCTTGTTTGCTCTGGGATCATAGACCCGACACACGTGCTCATCTTTAAAATGCAGCCTCAAATCTAAAAACCTAGTGTTGTGCTGTACGGGAAATTCCGTGGTAAAACTGAGCGGCTTAAAACAGTGACTAAAAGAAGCAAGAATGCGCGCGACGACGACAGGGTTGGTAACATCTTGACATTCTATACGAGAGCTTACCACAGGTTCAAAAACAGATCTATCTGAAATAACTAAAAAGTAATCTACGTACCGAAAAATCTTTAAAATCCCCAAATCACCCAGCCGCTTGGAGGGTTCCGCTGATCACATCTAGCCTGATCACTAGAGACGGGATTTTAGGCAAATGCCTATTTTGTTCCTTGCATTCCTATCCTGCCACTTTGATATATGAGCATGAATTAGAGGTTAAGAAGGGGTTTTATAGTGTTTTTATAGTGCCTATAAATGCCTATTTTTGGAGTTCGTGCCTAAATGACTATAAGTGCCTATAAATGCCTATTTTCAAAAACGGCGCCTATACGAGCACTATTTAAGCTCAAATTTCGCTTTCGAGTGCAGTTTGAAACCGCTTTTCATGTTACCGGGCAATATTGACCTTTCAAAACTATGAGGTTCAACCTAGCCCTCTAGTTCAACCAACTACCGGAAAAACAACCGCTAGCAGCAGTGAACCGGAATGGTAGCCCGTCTCAGCGTCTGCAGGGGAATGGGGAGAGGGAAATAAAGATGGGAATCAGAAAGAAGAAGAGAGTGACGTCCATTGCCCAGGACGCGGCGGGTGGCTTGTACAGCCGGTTGTCCAGTCCAGTGTCCCCAAGGAAGTCAAGAACAGCCTTGAAGACCTCGGTGTGGCGGTGGGCAGGGAACAGGAGGTCCCTCTGTGCAGCCGCGGGAAGGTGGAGAACGAATGCGAAACCGTGGATGGCCGTCAGGGGAAAGGAGGGTTTAGATCAAAATAAAGATGTGATGCGCTCGCGGCTTTTGTTTTCTTTGTAATTTACTTCTGAAAAATCCGCTCACGAGGTCACATAAATTGTAGTTAGACACTGGGAGTTGTTGCGTGCCCAATGAAGAGCGTTATACCACAAGAATGTTTCAAATTGGTTCAATATGAGCCCAGAAACCGTGATGCGAGAAGGCGATCTTTAAACCGTTGCCACTAGCCCCGTGTAGCCTTTGCAAGCAAGCACTTCCCTGCCCTCTTCAGTATCGGAGCCGTAGGATCACATGACGCAGACGCATCAACATGTCATGCGCACGCAAGGTGACGTGCGCATGACGTGCCAGGGCCAGCTCGTGAACGCGATCGCTGTTGTCTCGTTTCGGCGTTTCTTTCTGTGGGATGGACCCCTCGGTGCGCGCACGTTTGGAGAGGCTGGCTCGGATCATGTATCGTTACCGCGATACACCGCGTCGCACAGCTAGAACTGTTGTAAGGGACGATGCACCAAAAAGGCGCCAAGCGTTGTCGGGGCTGGCATCGGCACGACGCGGGAATGGCGAGAACACGAACGCAGGCAGATTAGTATGGCATCTCGCTGCGATTAGAAGTAAAAAAGAGAAAGAAAAAAATTGGCGAAGGTTGCACTAAGCCGCGCAAAGCTCGAAACAGCGAAACTGGACGATTCCGAAGACTCATCTGGTCGCTTCGGTTGTTTCTAGGCCTTAGCTAGGTGATGCAGGTTATTTATACGTTGATACTCAGCGTAGAGGTTCGAGTTAAACCAAACAGTCACAGACACGACACGGATCTCCAAACTCCCGAGACAGAACCTTGCGCTGAAACGAAGCGTTCGCACCTCTCATAGGTCTACGGGCACGTCGTCGTTGACGTAGGCCTTCCATTGCTTCGGGGTCTTCTCACAGCCGCCGTTGCCTTTCCCGTTCCCTAGTATTCTCTGGTTGTACGTATTCGGGCTCTTCGGCTCGCCGCCATCGCTTCTCACTAGCCATTTGGTTGGTTGGTTGGTTGGTCGGTTGGTTGGTCCTCAGTTACTTGGCGCAACCCACCACGGGGGATCGGCCATGAAACAGGCGGTACCTTATTTTAGAAATTAAATTGTTTTACAATACGAATAAGTTTAGGAATGAATGTTTAAAAAAAAAATTAGATTCGCTGCTACAATCCAGATGTTAAAAAGAAAAAGAAGAAAAAAAAAACATTTGAATAGGTTGAAACAGTGAAATGGTGCATAAACTTAACATTCTATTCTTTTTGTTTCCCGTAAAAACTCGCACACGGCTGCGCAAACGTTCCTGTGGCTAAAGCCCATTTCAGTTGCACCAAAGGAAAGAATCACCGGAAGGGATAAATTTAAGCCCATCCTTCGGAGAGGTTGATCTAGCAATCGTTTTCTTTGATTTGTGAACAATCTGCATGTTAAAAAGAAATGATGCAGAGATTCACTCTCGTTGCAGTGGAGGCATAAGGGTGACTGTACCAGACCCGACCTGTGTAGGTAGAAGTTCAGTGGGGGAACGCGGCATCTTATCCTGGTAATTGATACTTCTTCCCTTCTAGTGCAGCACCAACGATTTCTCCATGGATACTTAAGGTGTGGAAACTCAGATGTTGCCAAAGCCGATTTGGCAAAGGTATCCGACGTTGCAAACTTTTCAAATCGTGCTGCTGACACGAACGCCACCGTCGGCAATATCGAGATTATGGGACCATTATGTGATGCCACCGCAAGTGCATCTGCATATTCATTGAGGGTTAGACCCTTGTGCCCTGGTACCCACACTAAGCGAATAAGGCGATAATGTCTTGGGACAAGGGAATAAAATACTTCTAAGGCATTCGAGAAATTAGGTGCAGTTAATGCAGAGCAGATAGATAAACAATCTGTCAGAATGACAGCTTCTGTTATTGATAGGGGCAATTTACGTAAGGCTAGGACAATGGCAAGCAATTCCGCTTGATAAATAGGCGTAAAGTCGGGTAATCGAATTGAAAAAGACCAATCCAAAGCTGAGGATGCAATTCCCACTCCTGGCTTTTACTGAAGCGTCAGTCGCTATAACGATGTTTGTTTCTAAATGTGACAGGTGGTCTTCCAAAACGGCATTCAGGTACCTATTGGGTAAATGTTTGCATTCTTTAGGAAATATATTGTCGAACTCTATTCTAATTGTTTGAGGAGATCTGTTAAGTACAAGTACCTCACGAAGGTTTACTTGTATTTTTTCCAAGAGCTTTTGTGCGACAATCACTTGTGGGCACCTTAATCTAGACCACTGCTGGTTAAAAAAGGACGTCGGCTCATTGATAAAAACATAAAGTGACCTTCTCTGAGGTGTCGCATATATCTTTAGGAAGGTACGTACGGTTAGAATTTGGAACCGTGTAAGAAGAGAAGGCAGGCGCGCTTCTTTATACAAAATATTATTTGCGACAAATTTAGTAAGCCCAAGACATAATCTTAATGATTCGCGTTCTATCAGAACCAGTCGTCGAAGTTTGTACGCAGGTGCTCCAGAAAACAAGACGCAGCCAAACTCCAATATCGGGCGTATATACATACAATAAATCATAATGAGCACATCACGACGTAATCCAGATCGTTTACTGCTGACTCTACGAAGCATCCCTACCGCCCGTGCTCCTTTAGCTGCCATATTTTCTATATGCGCATCCCAATTGAGTTTTTCGGTATAGATCACCCCTAAATACTTGACTGATTCCACCTGCGGAATGACATCTTGTCGGTAAAGTAACGAAATTTGCACTGGGACACTTAGTGGGAAAACTACCATTGCGCTTTTCCTTATGTTCAAAGATAAATTAATGCCCTCAAGCCACGTTTCCAGAGTGTTCATATATATTTGTAGAATTTGATACAGTGTATGTATATCTGCAGCTGAAGCAAAAAATGCAATGTCGTCGGCATATACATACACCTGCACGTCATGTTGTACAGGGATAGTACACAGTAATATATTAAATAATAATGGTGACAATACCGAGCCTTGCGGAAGACCTCTAGTTTGTTTATAGCTTGAAGAAGACACACCATATTGAGAGCAATAAAATTCTCTGTTTTTTAAAAAGGAATATACCCATGCAACGAAATAGTGTGGTAAATCTACTTGCGTTAGCGAATTTATTAATTTAACGTGTTCTACGCTGTCATAAGCTTTTGTAATATCGAGAGTGACTAAAGCGGAAAAGTGTTTCTTAGAACGAGCTAATTGTATCCTGCTTTCTAAGTCAACATGGGCACACCAAATGGAGTAGCCACGCCTGAATCCAATTTGGCATGGGCTCAAAATCATGTTTTCGTTCAACCAATTTTCTATTCGAATGTGTAAGATTCTTTCGATTAGTTTTACCAGATTAGATGTGAGCGAAATAGGCCTGATGTTATCTAAAGTGAATCCAGCTCCATGCTTTTTTAATAAAGGAATTATTTTCGCCATTCTCCACTCAGGCGGGATCCATGAATTTCTAGCCATTTGTCGGGCTAAATGTTGCCTTCTTCATTTTTAGTTGACCAGTGGTGAGTAGTGGGACTTACCCAATTTCTGCGGCACATACTCGTTTACGATGATGATAGTTTTCTGATAGGCCGTGGCACATATCCGTTTTCTGGTAGGCCGCGCACATTACGGCTAGCCTTAACAGCTTCGCTGTTAAAACGCGTGCAAATTCCGTTTCCATGTTTTATTATTTCTCTCAGCTTTCGGTTATTCATTCAAGCAACAGATTAAACAAATTACACATGTCGTCTCGAATACTTCTCGCAGCGTCGTGTGCTATTGTTGGCGACGTCAGAGACTCAGGGCATCAATGTCTACGTAGGTGAGCGACATAAAAGCACAGAACCACTCATTGTTGAACGACAGCCCTTCCTGCACGACGCAGGACCACTAATTGTTGTACGTCAGCCCTTCGATCTTGGGGCACGTGCTTACGAGAAGGGCAACGGCGTTCAGTTTGAAATTTCACATCTTTCCGCGGCGCGTAGTGTTGTAAACCTTGGCAGACGTGATCGTGAGCGCCCAGTGCATGAATTACACTTGTCAGCTCGAAATGCTCAAACATGGTGAGGGGCTCTTTGGGGTGTTCACCAGTAGGGGACAAATTGACCCTACGCGACTTGCCCCGGCCATTACGAGGCATCCCGCCCTTCTGGTCTTTTATCGGTCTGGGTATCTGCTCCTGTACTGCCCTTCTCAGCCACGCCGAAAGGAAAGAGACCCAGGAATGCGTTGATTCGGTGGTGGGCACTTGACTCACCATGCTAGGCAATAAAAGGAGACATCGTGTTCTGCGAGCCGTGCGGGTAAAGGGACAATTGCATGGCCATGCTGAACCGTTGGCGCCTTTGTGCCATCATAAACAACAACATTTCTGGCTTTCCTGTCCTACATACAGGTCGGGCATATCTTTGTTTGAAATTATATGAATTTATGTAAAAATTTATTATGCCTATATTTACGATTTTGGAGGCCTAAAACGGTGTTTTGCCTGCCTATTTTTGGTGCCTAAAACGCACTTTTTTAGTGCCTAAAAATCCGGCCTCTACTGGTCACATCGAGCATGGAACAATTCACTTAAAATAGGTGCAAAGCACGAACCGATGCAAACACCCTGCTTTTGCAGGTAAATGGGGTGTTTGTGTCGGTTCACCAAAGCCATGGTTTGCCGTTATGTGGCGCTCGTTAGGCTTTTTTATATTGCGCTTAATTAGTTAATTAACTAAGATCAATTATACGAAATTTTTAATATTCGCTTAAGGGTCAAGTGCGCTTCGTTAGTGGCAGAGGGCATTTCAAAACGACTGATCAAATTTTTTGTGGCAACGTACATGATGCTTGGTGATTTTTTGCTGGCGTTTGAAGAAAGCCCGCGAAATATGAAATAAGACCACGTGACTGCACTCCTGCGTTGCCGTACTGCAGCGCTCTCAAACGTGCCTCGAGAGAAAAACCAGAGCGCGGACCGTGGCAAAATTAGCGGTGTGTCAGCATTTTTGACGGCCGCACACGGCAAGGTATAACGCCGTCGTCCCTGATAAGCGATAGGTTGACGGTGCGCGCGCCGGTTGTTTCGCTAATAATGTCGATCACCTGGGGTTCTTTAACGTGCACCTAAATCTGAATACGCGGGTTTCAAGCATTTTCGCCTCCATAGAAAATGCGGCCGCCGCAGCCGGAATTCGGTCCCGCGACCTTCGGGTCAGCAGTCGAGCACCATAACCACAAGACTACCGTGGCGGGTTTGGGTTATTTCGCTCGAAGCACGGTTGAGAGCGCTGCAGTACGGTATCGCATGAGCGCAGTCACGCGGTTTTATTTCATATTTCACGGCCTTTCTTTAAACGTCGGCAAAAAATCACTAAGCGGCATGTACGTTGCCACAAAAAATTTGATGAGTCGTTTTGAAATGCCCTCTACAACGTAAGTAAGCGTACTTGGGTCTTAAGTGAAAATTAAAATTTCTGCATAATTGACCTTACTTAACTAATGAAGTGCAGTATCAAAAACACCCTGACGAGCAACACACGATGGCAAACCATATGTCGTTGGTTTCATTCAGCTGCAGTAAACCACTTCTTTTAAAATATTTGGTTCTAGTTACGAGAAACACCTTGCATGTAGTAAGATAGTAATTGAGATTAAACGCCAGAAGTGGAGTTTGAAAGGTCAAGTATTGCGCAGTGCTGAAAACGGCATGGCTAGGAGTGTGCTGAACAGCGATGGACGGCACCCTTCGACAGATTGGGCGCCAACGTAAAGGAAATGCGATAAAAAAACTTCAAGTTGATTAGACTACTGCGTATAATGACGTAGATTAAAGCGGAGCGCCCTCTTCAAAAATATTGCAAATTGATGTATATAGGGCTTGGAGGGTGAGTGCGCAGTGCTATGCAGTTCGGCACTTGCGCTGGGTTAAAAACTTGCTAAAACCACGATACGGTTATGAGGCTGTTAATCACCCTAAGAAAGTTTGGTAAGGCCTACTCAAGTGAATGCACTTATGGTGGAATCTATAGCTTAAAATAAATAACACCCCTCTTTCCACTGCGGCAGAAGGCGGTTGCCCATACATGTGTCGCCGACTCCTCTATATCCCCGACGGAGCACAAACGTTGACCAACAGAGGGCAACGCATGCTGGCGTGCTTATCTCTGGCGATCGCCTTGTATCGCTCAGGAACGTCGTACTCGATTTTTTTTTTATTGCAAATTGTTCCGCAACAAGCTGAGCATTGATATCGATCCGGTTGGAGCCGCGTTTGCGCGTCCTTGTGGAGAGAATCCATCCGGTTCAGGCCGGAATCGTGCTGCGAGTATCGAGACATGCACCTCGCCGATCAAGATAGGCCGTTATCCGCACACGTCGCTGAAGAACAGGAACGCCGGCTCGTGTCAAAGTGCGGCCAGTATAAGTAAGCTAAACGAGCGCACAGTTGGCGCACCCCCTTCGTCTCTCCTGCCCTCAGACGCTGTCTCAGCTCGGGTAAACAGCGGGCGTGCAATCGCTGTGGACCGAGGATTGCCTAGCTTAAGAGTGTTTGAACTGCGAACAACGCAAGAAATATGACGCATGCACGAACACAAAAGAAGCTGAATAACTAACAAGTTTTCGTCCATCTCCGCGGTGCTTTTTCTTCCGAGCATTTCTGTGCGTTTTCCTGCAAATGCATTTCGATAGAGTAGCAAGCTCTGGCTCGGAGATATTGATGATGATGAATTAACTTTATTGATTGCCCTGCGAATTGGTGGGATGGGCCTGGATCCCGCCTAGGCTTCGGCCAAGGGTTGCTGGCCCTTGGCGGCTTCCTCGGCTCGCTGGACGGCCCAGAGTTGTTGCTCCAGGTCCGAGCTGAGCAACGCAGACTCCCAGCGCGCGCGGAGGCTGTCGCTGTTTAAGGCTGCATCACAGCTATTGTTTATTATGTCTGGACATCCCCATAGTATGTGCTCTAAGGTGGCTCTAGAGTCGCAATGCCTACACTTGTCTGTCGTGTATAAGTCTGGGTGTATTACATGCATGATAGCTGGACTCGGGTAGGATCGGGTTTGTAACTGCCGCCATTGGACAGACTGTTTCTTGCTTAATTTCGGGTGAGGCGGTGGGAATGTACGCCTCTGCAATCTATGGTGTACTGTAATTTCGTGAAATGTGGTCATTCTATCTTCCCACTCCCACTCATCGGTATTCCCTGAGACGGCACTAATCGATGCTCGGTCTGTAAGCCCTCGAGCCATGCGGTGCGCCGCCTCATTACTACCTTCTGATAGTGTGTGAGCGGGTGTCCATATCAGATGGACACTTTTTTCTTGATTATTACCGAGTTGTAGAATTTGAAGTGCCTCTGGGGAGCTTCGGCCGTTTGCAAAGTTTCGTATCGCCGTCTGCGAATCACTGACGATCACGTCCGCTTGTGTTTGTGCTATGGCTAATGCGATAGCTATTTCCTCTGCGGTTTCTACGTGTGGCGTACTGACGGTAGCACTCGTCAAACATTTTCCCTCATAATTTATCACCACGGCTGTGTAGGCGCGCTTGTGTCTGTATCTAGCTGCATCTACGAATACGGTGTCTATGCTGTGACCAAATTTCTTTTGTATATCGCGTGCTCTGCTTTCCCGTCTGCCCTGATGGTGGGCGGGATGCATATTCTTGGGTATAGGAAGCACGGTTATCACGCCTCTAATATGTCTGGGCATATCTACTTTGACGCCATGTTGGGTGTGATAAGTAATACCAAGCCGATCCAATATTTGCCTGCCTGTTTTAGTTTTGGATAGGCGTTCGTATTGAGCGATGCGTTGTGCCTCGATTAGCTCATCCAGGGTATTGTGAAGACCTAGCTGCAGTAGACTATCGTTGCTAGTGGTGATGGAGAGTCCACTTGCTTGCTTGTATATTTTCCTGATTAAACAATCTAATTTGTATCTTTCTGATGAGTGCCATCGTAAGTATGATGCTACGTAAACTATTCTGCTTATTACAAACGCTTGAACTAGTCTAAGCAGATTGCCTTCTTTCATTCCGCTATATTTGTTGGCGATGCGTTTAAGTAGCCGCATGATTTGAGACGTTACAGCGTCTAATTTGCGTATGGTCTCTCCATTATGGCCGTTACTTTCAATAATGAGTCCCAACACTCTGATCCTGTCCACCTTGGGTATAGGTTTACCATCCGCCGTAGTGAGGTGAATTTCCAGGTTGTTCTTTTCCTCGTAATAGCGTGGTTTTCGGCCGCGTCGTGATGGTTTATAAATGAGGAGCTCAGATTTCTCTGCCGAACACGCCAGCCCGGTTCCTGATAAGTATTGTTCGACTGTTTCTATTGCACGTTGTAATGTATTTTCAACTTGTCCATCACTGCCATCGCTCACCCATAAGGTAATATCGTCAGCATAGATGGTATGATGGAGGCCGTCGATTTCCTGTAGCTTTGCTGGTAAGCCAATCAGAGCAAGATTAAACAGCATCGGAGAGATTACTGACCCTTGGGGCGTACCTGCGCTTCCGAGCTGTAGTTCCTCGGATACTATGTCTCCTATCTTAATACGTGCTTTTCGGTTAGTTAGGAAGTCTCGAATATAGGTGTATACTCGCTGGCCTAGGCCTAGCTCTGTTATTCTGTTTAATATTGTTTCGTGCGTAACACTGTCAAAAGCTTTCTTGAGGTCTAATCCTAGAACAGCTTTGGTGTTTCGACTTGTGTTATCTATGATTTCATGTTTAAGTTGGAGCATTGCATCCTGTGTCGACAACTTTCTCCGGAAGCCCAACATGGTTGGCGGAAGAACGTCGTTGTCCTCGAGATAGTTTGTTAGTCTTGTTAGGACAACGTGTTCCATAAGTTTTCCCAGGCAGGAAGTGAGCGAGATGGGCCTCAAGTTCTCCAACTGTAGCCGCTTGCCTGGTTTAGGTATTAGAATAATCTGAGCCGTTTTCCATTGTTGTGGTATTGTGCCTAATTCCCAGCAGTCGTTAATGTACTTGGTAAGTTGTTCTAGAGAAGCATCATCGAGATTTCGGATCATCTTGTTTGTTATACCGTCAAGACCTGGAGCCGAATTGGTATTAACCTTTTGTAAAGCTGCTCTCAGCTCCGCTTCACTGATCTCTGCGTCTAGTTGTGCGTTTTTGGTGCCTGTGTAATGTGGGTGTATTGCTGGCTTATCCCGAGATAAATACCGTGCGGCTACCTCATCAATAAAATCTTCTTCGGTGTTTTCATATGCGTGTAATATTTTGTTTATGTTTTGTCTATACGTGGCTTTAGTGTCCTCGGGACTCAAAAGGTACCTGAGAAGGTTCCAAGTTCTGGATATTGTTAGAATTGATATTGTTAGAATTATTATCTGTCATGTCAGTGTATACAGTGACTGAATAAAGTGACAAATGTAAACGCAAAACCGGTCAACTCATTTAGTATGTTAGTTTTTCAGCACTATATTTCGTTTGCGGAAGAAGACGACGTCTTGCCCCCCTCCCCCCTACTTTAAACTAAATGCCTGCATTTGTCCTATTTTGCGCACGATGCGATCCCACCTTCGCTAAGAAGCAGTATTCTTATTGAGGCGAGAGCCTTAGGTGCCTCACCAAACGGCAAAGTTGACCTTCGGCGGCGTCAGCGTCCCACAGCGTCGGCGTCAACACTTCATCACCCGACAACACGGATGATGAAAAAAGTCACCACGAGATGACGTCACCATGTGACGCCATCATTACGTCATAGCTCACCAAAATCTGTGGCGTCATCATGACCTTCTATGACGTCACATGTCAAAGGTGGGCCGATCACGGAGGCAGTGCAAAACCGGGTGAGGTGCAGAAACCTTTCTGAAAGGGGGGGGGGGGATCAATGCATCGATCGCGAATAAAAAGATAAAGATGGCTTCGCCCTCCAGTCGCCCTAGGCGAATGCATAGGGGACCCTGTGAGTGTTTTTTCGCTTCTACGGCGCAAGAGAACACGTTTAATTATTGTTTCTTGCCGGAAGTACTGTTGTATCCTCTGAAGCAGAAGGAGCTTGATGTGGGCGAGTTTGTGTAGCATACTGGAAAATTTAACGTTGCGCAAAACACACGAGGACTAGAAAGGAACACTTCCTTTTCCTTTATTGTCCTCGTGTGTTTTGCGCAACGTTAAATTTTCCAGTGTGTTGTATCTTCAACCGGAATTGACCCCAAGGCGTCGTTCTCAGCAGTAGTATTCCATTACACACTGAGCCACCACGGCGAAAGTGCTTTCGTAAGCGCGACAGCACTGGTTTATTGCAAACGAGAAGCTGTTGTATTAGCGTTATAATAGCGCACCGAAAACCAGCGCGAGAATGCCACCGTGAGTTACGTAAACCGCGCAGTGTACAGTTTTTTTACTTTTATTTTTCATGCAGCTTAGCTTTTTTTTAAACAAAGCTTTTCTAAAAGTGTTGGTCATAACGCTTCTTTTCCTCATAGGCATCAAGTTATCGTGCCGGGTTAGAGAAGCGCCTCATTTTGTTTATTCGAAAGTGCAGTTTTCCTTGCCTCTCAACCCCTCCACCTCCTCCTTCCACTTTGATGGAGCTGGTCGGTACACTGTCTGTGCTGAGGGGACACAGCCTTGGCCCCTGTGCATGTGCTCCTGCGTACGGTGCCCAAATAGAACCAAAAACCAAGACCCGATGAAGTTGTCCAGAGAAAATTGAAGAAGTGAGCTGACAAGCGCATGAAATAAAATTTCTATTGCGTCGTCTTGCTCAAGCATTTCCGTCATATAGAGTTGCGTCTACGTAAGGTTCGCTTTAAAAGTTGCGCAAACATCAGAGAAAGCTTTGCTTAACACAGATTCCAGCATAAGCGTGCAATCCGGTGAAATATAAAAAAGAAAAATCTTTTCTCACGTGCGCAGTGTCAGTCGGTTCTTACATGGCGCGCATTGATCCTTTATTATCGTTTAAGGAAGACAACAACAACGGGATGTGTGCGTAGCATTATTTCTCTCCTCCTGAAAGGGCGGCTGAACTGGAGACAAAGGGTGGCCATGTAAACATTTGCGAGACGAGTGTTTGGACAGACGTGCGTCGCAGGAGCATCACACCACGCGGACGAAAACAGTGGCACGTGGCCAAGCTGACGTGACCGTTATGAAACGCCATGGTATCGACCACGGGCAAGAAGAATAACTTGTCCGACATTTCGCAACATGCGCAGCGTTATGGAAAATTTGTAAGGCAATTTATGCGCTCTGTATTATTTTTTACTTCGTGCGGTTCTTCTTGTAAACAGTCAGCGGCATCCCCCACGCCCAGAAATTTTTGGAGGCGGCCCCCTCAATCGTCTGTTGAACTTCACCGGTATATACACCAGCGTGACTCAATGGGCAGCATTAAAAACATTGTTTCAGAAAATCGGCTGTTTCAACAAGTTCCAGCAGGCGACATCGGGAGGGAGACTTCATTTCATTAACACGTACGGGTTTTCGGCACTTGGTCGCAATTTCCTCGCTGCCGGGTGTTCGCCAGGACCAAAACACTGCTTTCGCGAAAAAGAGAACGCAGATGACGTTCTCAATTTTTTTCCCCCATTGATACCTCAACAGGCATATCACATGCTGCCGCCCGTTATCGCGAGCATAACTGAAGCAAATACTTTGAGGACCCTTCAGCTTCGCCTTCAAGAGTAGAACGCGATAGCGAAATCGGGCCCCGTTCGCGTCGCCTTCTCAATCGCCAGCCTAGCTTCGCTTTTCGGTGGACATAACAACCGTGGCACAAGGGAAGGAGCGTCTGCGCGAGTAACATTGGCCGTTTCAAACAATCCGAGAATGCCTACTGCAAGTACAGTTGCGAAGTGCCCACTACGACATAATTCTTCCTTTTGCGAATTAGCGAAGGAACCATGCACTACGCGTCCGCAAGGCAACACACGCACCTGCTCAGCTGCACGCATTGTTGATGCTGTTGCCGATAGTAATGATTAATTATGCCTGTGTGATTTGTAATGGGTGGGCCTTTAAAACAACCACGCGTTGCGCAATTCAAAATTTTTGACGCCTGACACGGTGCTACGCTTCTACCATGCACTATTACATGCGTTAAGGGGACTCCCGGCACTACATGGCATTCGTATTGTTTTTTTTTTTTTTCCGAAACTGTTACAAGGATTGGCGTGGCTCTGAGGTTGAACACCTGCTTACGGCGCAGAAGTCCTGTGTTTGATTGCCACTTGAACGAAAGCTTTTTATTTATTTATTTATTTATTTATTTATTTATTTATTTATTTATTTATTTATTTATTTATTTGTTTGTTTGTTTCTTAGCGTCTATCTCGAATTTTCACTCACAGACAACGCTAATTTTTCGCTCACAACCAACGACACCGACGCCGACACCGGAATTTCTCTGAAACGAGCTCTTTAACGCTGTCGCGTTAATACCACTCAGATGCTTTAGTTGAGAACAAATATGTTTCTGCTGCCTCATACGTGACGAAAGAAAGCCTTACGAGAAAGCCTCACACGTTCGAATGTGACCTTGAACGAAAAGCCGGCGTGAGCGAAATGCAGCAAAATGTCGAAGTAATCGCGAGCTGCTCCTACACTTCGTCGGTACGACGTTCGCTTGACTAGAGAAATAAAAAAAAAAAAGCTGCGTTCGTGTGATATGAAGTGCGCGGTAACATAGCCACACCGGATGGCTTTCGCCTTCGAGTCGTCTTAGGCGAATCCATCTAGGTAAAGTCCCTAGATTTTTCCTTTTTAAAGTCCCTAGATTTTTCCTTTTTACTTAAGTACCGACAACTGCCTCCTTTCACGGCCCTCTCTCACGCGCAGCTGCCGTCCGACGCCATTTTCTTCCTAACTTGGAAGATTTACAAAGCCATGTGCGTCTAAGTACATTAGCCACGCATCTTTCAGCGGACAATATGCTACTGCGACGCGCCTTTCTCCTCCCGTCAACCCCCTGTCATTAGTGAATGGGGGACGCGTTTCACCAGGTGCTGGAAAAGAGTTAGGAAGAACATGGCTACCGAAAACGAGCGTTAGCCAATGAGATTCATCGCCAGCGCTTCAATGGTTGTCGGTACTTAAGAAAGAACAGGGAAAAATCTAGGGACTTTACATCTAGGGAACCCTGTGAGGTTTTCGTGTAATCTGCTTAATAAAGAAATATGTCTTAGATAATAATAATAATAATAATAATAATAATAATAATAATAATAATAATAATAATAATAATAATAATAATAAGAAGAAGAAGAAGAAGAAGAAGAAGAAGAATAGTAATAATAATAATAATAATAATAATAATAATAATAATAATAATAATAATAATAATTTGGTTTTACATTCCAAAAACCACGATATGATTATAGGACGTGCCATTGGGGGGACGCCAGGTTAAGTTTGATCTGGCGCGCTGAATTTCGTATGAATTGATGCAGTCGATGTACGAAATGAGTCTCTGAGACGTCCTGAAAAGGCTTAGTTCGTTGAGGGTCAATGATGCTAATATACGGCGTCGCAAACGTGCGCGCGAGCGCGCGACCGTTTGTGCGTGTGTGCGTGCGCGCGTGTGTGTGTGTGTGGGTGTGTTCGTGTGAGGGTGTGAGTGAGTGTGTGTGTGTGGGGGGGGGGGGGGGGTGCGCGTATGTGTGTGTGCGTGTGTGTATGTGGGAGGGGGTGCGCGTGTGTGCGTGTGCGTGTGTGTGTGTGTTTGTGTGGGGGGGTTATAACTCTATCTGCCTAATGTAGTCTTGTTGCGAAATTTCCCTGTAGTTCACAAAGCCGAGCAGCGAATTAGGAGTTCAGGAAAAACTAGACGAGCATAATAGTTTGGTTTTGCACACTCCTTTCTGGAGTGTGCGAGTGCGCACTTCTGAAAAGAGGAAAACGCATGTTTCCAGACCTGTCCTCATTTTCATTTTCCTGCGCCGCCCTCTGTTACACATTGCTTGAAACGTTTTGCAAAAGTGCTGGGGGTTTTATCCTCTGCGCCTATGTTGAGTGCATGTGCGCCGATTGTTAATTTAGCGGATCACGAATAATCGTTTGATGCGCATCCTGGGCAGCACGTCGTTCTGCCGACTACTAGGTGATAAATGCTGACCGCGCTCTTGTGCTTGAAAAGTGTCCGATAGAAGCGTAATCGTACAGACGACTCGCTGACGTCTGTCCACCGTCGCAGCTGTCTACTCGCGGCATGCCTTCAGTGGAACCACTCATTAATTTCAAGATGGCTGAATTAAAATATTATTTAACGTATTCGTGTAAACATTCAGTGTGCATGGACACCATCATTCATAGCCGGATCTACAAGCACAAAAAAGGAAAGTACGCAAGACACATAATTAATTAAACAGTTATCTAAAAGGTCGACAAACAGATACACTTAAGCAACAGTGAGTAAATACGATAGCCGTCAATAGTCTAAGAACAAAGAGACCAGGCCTCATTTGTACTGCAAGTATCTTTTAATGGTCGCCAATACCCACTAGCTCTTTGAGATAACCGCGCCTCGTGTTTCACAAGTAGAACAGATGGGCAGAGGCGTGTGGGTGCCATTCTCGTTCACTCAAAAGGAAGAAAAGGGGCAATTATTAGCCAACCTTAGCACCGTTATCGTCCGCGTGACATCGGTGAAGAAACACCGTCACGTGTTTCAGAATGTCAAGTGTATACAGAAAAATAGAGGTGACAGCAGTAAGCACAGCTAAAAATGTTCATTTGCTGTAAGGTTTACCACAGTGACTGGAAGCTCGCTTACTGACCCGGAAGTCGCGGGTTCGATCGCGGCCGCGGCGGTCGCATTTTGATGGAGGCCAAATGCTAGAGGCCCGTATAATCAGATTTAGGCGCGCGTTAAAGAACCCCAGGCGGTCGAAATTTCCGGAACCCTCCACAACGGCGCGCCTCATAACCATATCGGGGTTTTGGCACGTGAAACCCCAGAAATTGTAACGCGATAGCTCGTTTCACGGAAATTCCGGTGTCGGCGTCGTCGGTTGTGAGCGAAAAATGTGCGTTGTCCGTGAGTGAAAATTCGAGATAGATGTTAATAAATAAATAATAAAAATATTCGGTTTGAGTAAGAATGGAACCCAGGACTTCTGCGCGGTAAGCAGGTGTTCCACCACAGAGCCACTCCTGTGCTTGAAACTGTTGCGAAAAAAAAAAAAAAAACCCTATACGAATGTCACGTTGTGCGAGGATGTGTCCTTAACGCGTGTAATATTGCGTGGCAGAAGCGTATAGAATCGCGCCAGGCGTCAAAACGTGTGCATTGCACGACGAGTGGTTGGTTTGAAGGCCCACCAATTACAAAGCGCACAGGCACAATTAATCATCATTATCAGCCACAGCATCAACAAAGTGTGCAGCTGCGCAGGTTTTTTTTTTTTTTAATCTAATAAGCGCAAGAGTTTCCTTTTTCGCGGTGAATAGTTACGGTTTAATTCACTGGTTAACAAATCGCGCACTTTAAAGATTTTTTTTTTTAACAAGCAGATGAACGCCGTTATTGACGCTTTAAAAAGTGCTTACCGGATCAATGTTTATCTTGGGGTACTTAAAGGCTATTTCGAATCGTTACCGCACTGAGGCACGTGTTCAAACGATGCGTTGAAAGGATATGTAGGTGTCTAAAGCGGAGACAAATACAAGGTTATCTCGTATCCTTTTAACGCGAAACGATAACCACAGCATCATGGTGAGTGTAGTCAGAGGTCACTGAGGGACGCACTTTCTGTTCTTCCGAGATAACATGCTAGTCTGTGTGCTTTGACTGTAACGTTGCCTCGGAAGGCCCACGTGCCCACCGAGAGCTGGACCTTGCCGGGGAAAAAATCAAACGAAATAAAAGTAAAAAAAACAACAACGGAAGTTTGCCGACGTTATATATGCTCTCCTCACGCTTTGCACCGAAATACTATATGGGGTGTTAGCCTTCGTACTTACATGATGCCACGGCTCAACGGGCGCTCACCCGATATTTAGTTAGCACTGACGCGTCATGCAGGCTGTGCAAATTCAGTCATGTCTTGCGTTTTCAACCACTAGGATGACAGCAGGCGACTACAAAAGAAAGCAGAACAGGACGGCATGTTTAGCACTAATTAATTTCCAAATGAAATTACTGCTTGAACATCTTCCCTGCAAAAAGAAGGCCGACACCACTGCCCGCTACTGCTGTAGTCGGAGTAAAGTCATGTGTTTATAAGAGCTGGTTGATACAGTCGAGAGCGAAACCTTAGGCACCATGACACCAGAAAAAATAAAAACTTCTTCTAACAGCTCCACAGCGTAGAATTGCTTCAGAACATTGCATTGGTCGAACATACGCGCTTAGGTAGAACCGCTAATTTCAACCAACATACTCAGGCTTCAAAAAAAAAAAATCTATATATATATATATATATATATATATATATATATATATATATATATATATATATATATATATATATATATATATATATATATATATATATATATATATATGCGGCAGCACTTATTCCCAAAATGTTTGCTCGTGACTGTCCACCTGGTAATATAATTGCTGGGGTTTTCCGTCCCCAAACCAAGATGCGTTTATTAGGGACGCTGTAGCGGAGGGCTCCGGCAATTTCGACCACCCGGGGTTCCTTAACGTGCACCTAAATCTAAGTACACAGGCCTCTAGCATTACGCCATCATCAAAATGCCGCCGCCGGATTCGGTCCCGTGACCTTCGGGTCAGCAGTCCAGCACCCTAACCAATAGACCCCCGCGGCGTGTACTGTCCAGCTATTGAAACATGAGGACTTTGAGCAGCATGAGCAGAGGACGAACGAACGAAAGGTGTACAGGAGCGCTCTGTTGAGCACATCTTTGTCCTGAGTCCGTGCCGCCAAAAATTGTGCTGTTTCACAAGAGTAAAGCCGATTACTATGCTTTATGCAGCATAATGCTGTGTGTGCAGAAAATGTGTGCCGACTATGCGGACTGCAGTATACTGTTTTCAGAGGCAATCGCTCACCTCTCCGTTCAAGCCTCTATCGCAACAGAATTCACCTCCTTCGCTCCCACATGCCAGACTTGTACGAACTATAAAAAAAAAAAATATTTTTGGGGTGTTACCAAAACTACGACATGAGTATGAAGCACGCCGTATAGTGGTAGACTCCGGATTAACTTTGACCATCCGAGGTTCTTTAACGTGCGTCTAAATGTAAGAACACGGGTGCTCTTGCATTTCGTCCCCAGCGAAATGTGGCTACCGTGGTCGGCAATGGAAACCGCGTTCTCAAGCTTCGCAATACAACACCTACAGTAGGAACTACAGTATAATGGCCGGGGCTTTCGTGCCACGAACAGCCTCACGGTAACGCGAGTTTGCACAGGCAAACCCGAGCGATGTATTCGTATTCCGACCATTACGCTCCACATGATATTGATCGGTTATAGTTTAACCGACGCTGCTTTGGCACGACAGCGATGACGATTTCCAGCTTATAAGCGGGACGTCGCCATGGCTGTCGGGAAAGGCTTTCCAGGTAGGATAAAGACCTTCCAGGCACGAGAAAATTTTTCCAGGAAGGTTTTTCCAGGTAGGGTCAGTGTACACACTGACCCTACCAGGAAAGCCTTTCTCGTGCGGCAGTAATGGTACGATATACAGAGGACTCAGCGTCACGGCAATGTAACCACAATGTTGTGCTCAAGGTGTTGGTATACGTTACGACACCAACAACACTGCATTTCCCTCCAGCACACACATCAGGCGCGCTTTCAGTGTCACTACTGATGTCTTCCCAAATCAGTGAAAGAGAGTGACGGACAAATATTCTGAAAACCAATTAGTAATGGAGATAAACAAAGGCGTGAAGCAGTGCAGAAAAGGCGGTGAAATAGACGGCTCAGCTTTATCTGTTTACTGCATGTGTGAAACGTCAATAAGGTTGCCAGCAATGTAATGTACAAGTAATTGACTATATCTACTTCTCACTAATTCATTTTATTTTCTCGGGGCAGAATTTGGTAACTAAAAGCGATCGCACTTTCGAAGGAAGTAATTATAATTGTAATCGGCTACGTGTACCAGTTTTTGTTAATTAGTCACTTCAATGTGATTTTATCCGCAGCAAGGTACTTCCGCTTCGACGTCGTGTGCGAAAACGACAGGAGCCTGCCTCACTGTCATATATTTTTTTTATCAATAAATATGTATTGTCTTTTAAAAAAAACACCCTGCATAAGCGTGTATATAGTATATGTTTCTACGTTTACACGGCAGAAGTTGAGGAGAAGAAGATGAAAGCTTTAAGAGATGAAAAATTTTTGAACACCGGGTGCTTCGTCAAGCGGTGTTGTCTGAGTTGCCGCCTTGAAGAAGACCAGACCGATCGTCGAAGCGTTGTCTCCAGCTACACCCCGTGTTCAATAATTTTTCATCTCTATGCTTACACGGGTAGTTCAAAAGTTTGCAAGGTTTTGGCAACGAAAAAAACTTAGCTTCTGTAAACGGCCCCGCTGAACGAGTAAAACGGAGGGCATTAATTTACCCGGCTACACTCTAACTAGGCAATTGGCTCTACTAATTATACTACATTGCAGTTAAAAACAGCGTGTCTGTGAGTGTGCAGCTCACGGCCATTCTCAGTTTATTCAAGAGTACAATTTCTGCCTCAGAAAACAGCGTGATGCTATTGCGTATATCCGCCCGTTTCTGCTTACACTGCGCATCCCTGCCGCAGTGGCTCAGCGGCTATGACGTGCCCTGCAAAGCACGAGGATGTGGTCTCGATTCCCGGCCATGGCAGCCGGATTTAGATGACACAGAAATGCAAAAAACGACCGTGTACTTGGTTTGGGTGCACGTTAAAAAAAAAAAACCCCGGGTGTTCATGATTAAAGCAGACTTCCCCTCCATTCCTTGCCTCATAATCATATCTCGGCTTTGGCACGAAAAGCCCCGGAATTTCAAATCGCTGCGCCTACTGCGTGTATATAGAAAATGACAGTTGCGAAGCTTTGAGAAGCCTCAGACTCATTTGCATACCTCAGCTTCCTGCGAAATATCATGTTTCGTGCCTCGAAAATATTTTCTCTTTTTATTTAATTTTAGTTACGCCAGAAAAATTAGATGTTTAACATGCCACTCAGAGTTATGGTAGAAAGTAACGTGATATGCATTTTTAAAGACGATAGACATTCTTGGGATACTTGAACGCAGAAATTTTGGTCCTGTCTGTCTTTCTGTCTGTCTGTCGCACGATTCAGCCACCCGGACTAATAATAATATCTGGGGTTTAACGTCCCAAAACCACAATATGATTATGAGAGACGCTGTAGTGGAGGGCTCCGGAAGTTTCGACCACCTGGGGTTCTTTAACGTGCACCTAAATCTAGCCTGCCAAAGCTTAAGCACCTGCTGAACGCCCAGCTAGCCCTCTTGAACTGGAAGCTGCGTTCATACTTGTGAACATTGTCGATCGAAAAGCAAATATTACGCATATCTGAGGCGCAACATCAGTACGTAAGTATTAGGTGGTGTGTTCCATTACTAGAAAACGCATAGATACGTAATTCTAAAGACCCTAGTGTTTCTTAGGCTGCGCTGAAAAAGCGACGCTATGCACGAAAAAAGCCCTCTGCCGATGATATGGTGCTGCCACCTGGCAGTGGCCCTGAGCTCTGCACAAGCTCATATTTCCCGACGCCACTGCCAGATGGTGTCCATATCTCACGCAGCGCCTCCTCTATTTTATCAATGCCAGCCAGATGCGGCCGATTCAACATAGAGGAGGTGCTGTCTGAGGCAAGGCAAAACATAAATGGCCGCTTCATGAAATACAACCCACTCTACAAGACATGCCCAGACAACGCAGGGAGAACAACATCACGGGTGGCCGTGGATGACACCAGGACTCATGTAGTACGGCCGGCAGAAGATATCGTCTTTCGACGACATTTGCAGCGAAGCACGCAGATACGCGGTCAATTTTTTTTCTCATAATTTAAAGGGCCCCTATACAACATCAGAAAATGCAAAGAACGAACGCGTTATTCTCTCCTGGCATTTACCGTCTTTTCGACAAAATTCATGACGCTAACAGTCTATCCGCATGACGTCACGACGAAATAAGCTCTCGATTGGTTCATACACGAGTGATATCGGTTCTCAGTTGTGTCCTACCCTGCTTTGCCATGCTTTAGCACGCCAGTTCTGCCTTGTCTCGCATGACTATCGTGCGCGATCAACTGATTTCTGTTCTTTTTGTGCGTTTTCGACTGTGCACGCGGAGATAACAGCAGGTAGCGGAAAAGCGCGATATCCTGATAGGCTCAATGCTTAGGCCTGACATTGTCCACGCGTTTTATGAAGAAATAAATGGCGAGGAGGAGACAGCGCCTGCGTGAATGGTAGTTAAGGCGAAAAAGAAACCACTCTCTCGTATTTGAACTCGGAGTGGTTTAGGGGACCTTTAAATATTTCCGATACGTTAAATTATGGTATATACGCGACATGCCACCTTGGCAAAGAGGCCCCGAAGGTGCGAGCTCATGTGTATGCGCCTAATTAACGTGTAGGGTAGCAAACCGGTTGCCATAAACTGGTTAACCTCCCTGCCCTTCCTTCTCTGCTATTTCTTCTTTTGGGGCCCAATTCGCAAAGTGTTTGTTGCGCAAAAACTTATTTCTGATTCTTCGGCGACCTTCGCTATATGTTCATTGTTCATATCGGGCGGTTTTAAAGCGGTTACAAGCATTGGCGTGGCTCAGTGGGCAGTTTTTGTTCTTACGAACACTGCGTAAGAACGTTTTCTCAGTGATGGCCGAGGGGTCCCGTTATTCCCTTTTATGCAAGAATTGTTCGTAAGGAAAATTTTCAGGCAGCCTTGATGTTGGACACATTATTAACGAAGGTGGCTGTCGGCTCGTGGTGTGGCGAAGAGAAAACAGAAAAACTTTGTGAATTCGATCCCTGGACCCGGCAAATTGCAACGATTCGCGAGCTGTTGACAAGACGGAATCGAGCGAAAGAAATCACTGCATATTGTCTGTTGTCTTTCAGCGACGGTCAGGTACCACACACACCAGGGAAGTCTTTATCAACTATTGACACGTTCATTAAAGCGAGTGCTGGGCTTTTGCAGCGTGTGGTGGCGGCAACAACTATGCCCATCTTCTTGCAGCGATTTCGTCCACCAAGTGCGAACGAGCCCCGAGGCGGCCAGACGTTCGTTGAACCCGACTCGCATCCGCTGTAGGCTGGATCTCCCAGCGGCCGGCTTGCTTCACGAATAACGAGCACGATATGGTGCACCTGCTGTGACAAGCCGCATTCAAAGGCTTGCAAGAGATGAGTTTATCTCTGTGCAAACGAGCACTCGTTGTTGACATGAGCCGCGTCTTCGAATAACAAAGGTCCTCCACTGATCGGCGCTGATGCGTCGCGACACCGGAGATTAGCTGCGTGTCTGGTGAGACTGCAGCCTTCCTCGTTGGAGTGACGTTGTCCAGGAAAGGGGGTCGACAGAGAAGTCCCCAGACTCAGCTCCTCTGGTTTGTACAGTAAAAAAGATAAGCGCCGAGTGTGTCTTGCGAGCATTGAAATCAAGTACAGCTAATCAGGAATGAAGGAATAATTTGTTTGCTTTTTATTGCAGCGTCACGAGACGTTTATCGCCGTTACATGCAGAGCAAAGAATGACTGCTCTCAAGTGCCGCAACTGTGCGAAATTTTCCCGTCGTTGGGGGCGTACGTTATCGGAAGCTGTAGAGTGGCATCGTCTTTTGCCGGGCTTTCGTCCGACTCAGCGCCTATTCGGTACGACCTGGATAACCACGACCACTTGCCCGTTTCGCGTTCTTCATTGCATGGAATTCTGAAAAAAAGAAAAAAACTGGTTCGCCCAAAACGTCTGTGGTTTTTGAAATGCACAAGAATCGGCAAGAAGACGTTTACACATATTTATTAGGTGCTGTAAAGCTTATTCGGCTGACCGTATGGACGAAATATATGCACAATGAATGCCTTCTTCCACAGTTTCGCTGATGGAAGCGGTATCAGCTAGCAATATATAACTCATTCCCTCTTTCCTCTCTCTCCTGTTCTTTTTTTTTTCTGTGTTCGTAGAAGATTCCTAGAAGATTCAATATATTTTTCTGGTAAGAGTGACACGGATTATTTGCACAACTGACTCAGAATATCCTTTGTGGCAGATGCCTTTTACTCATATATTCCTGTGCAAAGCATAATCGGAAACTATAGCCCGTGCTTTTCTCGACTCTATTTCATGGAATCCGCTGGACATCATGGCACCGACGCCTAGTATGCCGCTCAGATGTCTGTATAATAGCTATAGGTGCAAAATGCCGGTAAAACTGCCTTGCGTAAGCAACCCGTGCTGCGATTACATTTCCATCAGCGCCAAGTCAATGCGACGTCGAGAAGAAGGCCTCCGCGATAACAGTGCCGGGGCGAAGGCGGCGTTTGCGCTCACTCCGCTCATCGCAACAAGGCGATAGGGCGGCGCGAGCTAACCGCGACAAGGTAGCAAACAAAGTTGTAACAAGTACCGGGAGCATATGGTCAAACAACCAAGTGACGAGAGCTCAAAGGCGACAAAAGTGCTCGCACGAGGAGCTCTTTTGGGAGAATTTAAAGTTCTTATCATCGTCATCATCCATGTGTGGCTGTGTAAGGATTTGCAGATGGTAGCACTCTTTTATTATTTTTTCCTTATTATCAGGGGAAAAGCAATTGAGTATAGTACTGATTACTTGATTTTAAAGAAAGTATCTCGGTAGAGCAGTATAATTACTGAGAAAAAACAACCTTTTGGTTTAAAGTCTCATTCTAGCAATTGGAATATTCGTACAGACATCATGCACTAGTCTAACATTACCAAAATAATTGAATAGTTCTCAAAAAGAGTTAGTTTTCGAAACAGGCGTCACGCAGCTCACTATTGGCTAGGGGCAAACTGTCATACAGCAAAACGGGTAACGATGGGATCCAATTTTCGTTGATGCCAAAAACCTCGATTTAGCGGATATTGAGGTGATTTACTTCTGGTTGTTATTGCGCCAGCTAATACTGTAGCTGACTGGGCTAGTTGGTCATTCATACTGAAGGTATGAAGAAAAGCACGGCCAACGAGAAGCAGCGCTTGTCCTGTGTGTCTGCTTCTCGTTGGCCGTGCTTTCCCGCGCTGTTTACCTTCAGTCTTCCCGCTGATACGTTTCCTATGAAATGAATGTTATCCAATTTGGTCATTTGTACAAGCGGAAACATTTTGTGGGATTAGGTTTTATAAAGCACAATGAGTAAAAATTTGTTTTAGAAGCTTTTATAATGGTGTAATAGTAGCGCAAAAAAAGACGAAGACAAGAAAGTGAACACCACAAGGCTTTAACTGTGCACGCTTTTGAGACTACAAGCCTCTTTCTCAACTCGCCCAACTGCTGGGTGCATTTAAAAGTGGTCGGCGAGCTCGCTCGCTTCTTCTTATATTTGCGCAGGGAGAACCTTGCCCTTCCGCTGTCTGCACGCGCGGTTTTCTCGTGGTGAGGGGAAGAGGGATGTTTCACGCTTTCACCGTGATGTCCGCGCTCATGTTACGGAGCGTACGAAAGTCACTCGAGCTCAAGGGACGCCGCTAAACGAACAAACAGAAGATGAGCGCGAACTATCAAGTGTCACAGCTCGACACTTGAAGCACGGTAGTTTCCTTCGCTGCTTTGGCCGCCTTTGCAACAGTAGCGCTGTTCAAACTGAGAGTATCCATCGGCGAGCCCCACTTCGTATAGCATTAGTTTCTTGCTATCGCATTCATTGTTTCGCCCTTCGGCGAAACTGTGACTTTTTATATATACATGGTCCAGCGTTTTCGTCGAGCGTCCCGGCTTGGAAGTATTGGTTTGGTACGTGGGGCTGACGCCAGGGGCCTATAGCCATACATTTTTTCGGGAAGCGGGGAGGTGATCCCCTTTCTCTCCCTGGCTACACCAATGGCTGACGCAAGCCCCTAATGCAGTGCAGCCTTGTTGGCGGAATTACGGCCACCGACCCTGTGCTCCATCTCCTGGCGTGCCGTAGCGTTTACAGAAAGACCTGCAAAAACAGTCAAGACATGGCACGTGTTCATCCATAAGTCTACCAAATCAAAGAGAAGGTCTCTCAGGCACGGTGAGCATACACGCGGCGCTACGCTAAAGACTAAATTCGGCGCATGACCTTCGAAGGGCGTAATGCATGCAGGACTTCTGCCAAATGTATTTGATCAATGCCGCGCCGTCACAAAAGGCACTACTGGGTGCGAAAACGTTTCAGTTCTATCGACGACATCTTAGTGGCAAGAAATCGATAATTTCCCGACCGCAGGACATTATAGTCATTGAGGAAGTTGTATATTAGAGCTGCCACTGCGACGGTTTTTATATATAGCGTTAGCTACACTGGCCTAGCCAAGCCAGTTTCGCGTGGCTCCTCAAGAGCCGTGCTGCGCATGCGCGAGGATCAGTGATGTCACACAGCTGGCGCATCGGAGCCGGCACCTCCCGCGCACTCCGCCGCTGGCGCGCGACTCGCTGCCGCCGCTCTGCGCTTTCCAGAGGAGTGATGTCGTAGCCGAGGTAGACCTACTGGCGCCTACGCGCGCGCAGCTATTCGCCTTCGCTGTGCAGTCGCCGTCTGACACTGCGCTGGAGCCGCTTGATAGCGCCTCTGACTGGTGTTTGCCAGTGTGGTTTAGCCATGGAGAAGGCGAGCGCAAATGCTGCTCAACGGCGCAAAAGAGCGGAGAAGCTTAACTCATCGGATCCTGAAGTTGTTTCCTGGCAAAATAAATATACATATGCCACATAATATGTATACAATGTGTGTGTCATTGGAGCAGCAGTAAGCATGATAATCAAGCTAATCATAGACAATCGGAAAGCTAAGGATAATTAGCTGAACCTTTGCTAACGCTACGTATTCTAGCATAGCCGAGCTAAGCCACTGCAACATTTTTTCTATGAGCCTTGAGAACCACTTCCAACAGGGAGAAACAGGCCACATTGCGGAGGAAATTGCGCGGTGCTTCTGCAGCCGTGCCGCGCTTCGAACAATGTTTGTTCTATATGTATACGCACGGTTCACTGGTTTTGGAGAGAAGGCAAGCTGCCCAACTCGAGGCGCTGGTCAAGCGCCAGACACAGATCCCTCGCCGCAATAGCACAAGCCAGTTATACCCAACTTGTATCTACCATTATGATAATCAGCATCAGCATTCTCAGACTAATTCTATGTCCACTGCAGGACGAAGGCCTGATGTCCCAGTGATATCCAATTTACCCTATCTTGCACACGCTGATTAAATTAAATCTTAATTTCGTCGCTCTCTTTGGCACCCTCGGTTTCTTTTCTCTTCCCTTGGTACCCGTTCTGTTGCTCTTACTGTCTACCGGTTGAGCGTTACGTGGCCGGCCCAGGTCCGTTTCTTTCGCTTAATGTCTGCTAGAATATCGGCTACCCCTGTTTGTTCTCCGACCCATTGCGCTGTCTTCCAATCTCTTGATGTTAGTGCTATCATTTCCCGTTCCATTGCGCGCTGCTTGCACTACCATTACAAGTTAGTTAAGTGGCAGTATACTTCTCAGAGAAGCAGTCGCAATTTACCAAGTGGCTCATGATAGAAATTGAGTTAGATTACTTATGTCGTGAGAGAGACAAAGAAGAGAGGAGAGGCAGGAAGGTTACCCAGCACAAAAAATTCGGTTTGCTGCCCTATACACTGAATGCTGAAAAATAAGAGTTCAGATAGAAAAAGAAAAGGGGAGCACAGACACACCGTCACAGTCGGTCTCTATCACCGCCGACTGTCGCAGCATAAAATCACTTGTGTGCCACAAAGAACACCATATTTTGCATTTGAACATACTGCGTGTCTATCACGGCTCATGATGGAGTGATCGCATGAACAGTTTTTTCGAGGAACACAGAGAGGAAGAATTGGTTATGGACGAAAGCGTCACGGATTTCTGCCTCGATACGTAGCAGGTTGTCAGTCGTGGATCGGCCTTCTCGAAAGCCGCATCGGTACGGGCCAAGTAGACAATTTGTCTCAAGGAATTGTAGGAGTCACCTGTTTATCATTTTTTCGAAAACCTTGCATAGACAGCTTGTTAGGGCTATAGGCCTGGAGTTGGTAACTAAGGATGGGTCCTTGCCCTGCTTTGAAATCGAATAACAATGGCTTCTTTCCAGGCAGAGGGGATCTCGCCAGAAAACCAAACAGCATTATACAGCGAAAGGAGGGCTTTTTTTAGTTTCAGAGGGCAGGTATTTCAACATTTCATATACTACACGGTCGGAGCCTGGGGCGGATTTATTTCAGCAGTTTAGCGATGCTTGTAGCTCAGTTATGCAGAAAGGTTCATTGTATGCCTCGTGTTTTGTGGATTTGCGCTCTAGTTTCTGTTTTTGGATTCTTGTTCTGTATCGTTGGAAAGCTTCAGTATATAGTGCGACGAGCTCGACATCTGTTCGAAGTGAGCGCCGAGGAAGTTTGCCTGGTCTTCCAAGCTGTCGCCTTGTGTGTTTACTAGAGGGAGTGAATATGCTTGTCGTCCTGCTACTCTACTAATCATGTTCCAGACTTTAGCCTCTTGTGTTGATGCCCGATAAAAACTTGTGCGAACTTTCCCTTCTTACCTGTCGGCGCGTTCTCCTGCCTTGAGTCTTTATGTTCCTAAAACTGTTAAGATTCTCGGCTGTCACAGAGTCCCGAAGCAGCCTCCATGCTTTATTTTGTTTTTTTCGCGCATTTCGACACTAAGTGTTCCACCATGCCACACGTCATTTGCCGGGCAGTCCAGTTATTTGTGGGATACACTTCATTGCAGCATCAATAAAAAAAGCTGTTAAAGTAGTCTACAGCTGCATCCATGCTTAAAGCACACATGTCTGTCCAACTTACGAGAGCCACTTTGCGAAACTGTTCCCAATCGGCTTTGTCAGTTTGCCATTTGGGAACCTGTGGAGGACATTCATTTGCTATTGGTGTGCTCAGAACTATAGGAAAGTGGTCACTTCCGTAAGGATTATTAATCACTTTCCATTTGAGCAGGGGTAGAAGTGATGGAGATGTTATGCTGAGGTCTATATGTAAACGAGTAGGTATTATTGGCGACGCTATATGTTGGCTCTTTTTGATTCAAGAGACATGCGCCGGAAGAGAAAAGGAACTGTTCAATTAGACGACCTCGCCCATCGCAGCGAAAGTCACCCCGTAGACAGATATGTGCATTAAGGTACCTAAGTACCAGATAAGGTTCTGGAAGTTCATCTATTAAGGACTGTAATTCATGTTTTTGAAGGTGGTAGTGTGGAGGTATGTAGAGAGAGCAAATGGCGACGGGTTTGTTCAAAAGAACCGCTCGAACAGCCACTGCCTCGAGGGACGTTTGCAGTGGTAAACGTGTGCATGCTACTCCTTGATTAACTATAACGGCTACACCACCAGATGACGCCACAGCATCATCCCTGTCCTTTCGGAATATAACATAGTGGCGTATAAAATTGGTGTTCTTAGTTTTTAAGTGTGTTTCTTATACACACAGCACTTTTGGTGAATGTTCGTGTCAGGGTTCTTGAATCGAAGTGAGGGTCCCGTTTTCAGTATTTACACTCTGGGAACCTCATCTGTATACACGTATTATGTAACTAACCCTTATGCCACCAATAAACTCAAACTCAAACTCAATATCGTCCAGGCTTCTTAGAAGACCTCTCACGTTCCATTGTATAATTTGTGTGTCCATTTTGAGTGTAAATTAGTGCTATGTGTACTTAAAGAACTGTTGCCTTAAGTCATAGAGCCTTTCCCACGCCCTGCGATGCGGGTTTTTTCGTTTTTGGCGCGCTCCAACGAGCTGCGCCGTTCCTTCGCCGCCTGAGACGCCGTTAGGCTTGCCGTTGTGTCCATCGCCTCGGCAGAGACGCTGGATGCCCGCTCGCGGGTAACGCGCACAGGTGTCAGACTTTTGGGGCTTTCTGCCGGCACAGAAGGGCCTGGGCCTGCAGATTCGGAAGCCTGAGCCCTTTGGTTGCGGAGCAGCATGGGCTGCTTCCGCTGAGGAGGCGGATGACGCTGCCGCCCGTCCACTCTGCGTGGTGCGTGCGGCCGTCGCGAACCTTTGTGGCACGGCTCCCTTGCGTGCCACGTCCGCGAATGAAGGACCCTGGGCAAAAGAAAGGCGTTTGCGCGCCTCCCTAAAGGAGATGTTTTCTGTTACCTTGAGTGTGATTATTTCTGTTGCTTTTTTCCATGAAGGACATGTGCGAGAGTAGGCTGGGTGCCCACCGTCGCAATTTGCGCAGTGTGGAGTTTCGACACAGTTGTCAGCAGGGTGTTCGTGTGAACTGCACTTGGCACAGGTTTGACGGCCACGGCAGCTCTGATAGCCGTGACCGAAACGCTGGCACTTGAAGCAACGCAGCGGGTTGGGGATGTAGGGTCTGACGTTTAGTTTCAAGTATCCTGTTTCGACATATTCTGGCAGTGTGCTTGTGCCAAATGTGCGAATGAGGTGTTTTGTCTGGATTTCTTTATCGTCACGCCTGCTTTTAATTCGCTGCACATTGATCACATGCTGATCGCTCCAGCCCTCGAGGATCTCACTTTCTGTCAAGTCAAGCAAGGCAAGTCTTGGTCTGATACCACACCTCGCGAGCTGCTGAGAAAGCGATGCGGGGTGACTGAGACAGGTGTGTTTCCGAACGAAGTAAGCTTGGAAAGTTTTTGACATTGTGCTTTGTTATTAACTTCAAGGAGATCTCCGCTAGTCATTCTTGTTGCGTTATAACCACGGCCACGTGTTTCGGTGAGGCATTTGGACACAACAAAGGGGGAGATTGTTCTGGCATTTTTGTCGACTGTTTCGCAGTGGATCACATGGAATCGTGGAAAGATTTTTTGAGGTTTCATGAAATTATTTACAGTGTCTTGGGTGCGCCCCCTCCTTGTGAGAGGACGATCATTAAGTTTGGGAAAGGAGGTTGAGGCCATAGGTTATGCGTAAATTCGGCAGCTATGCCAACCGCCCACCATGGAGCCCAACATGGGGACGCGACAGCACTTGAGTATATTTAAGGCATGCCAACGCTAGCTGTACACAGCTACTACAACCAAATATAATGTGCCCAACAGAGGGCACACACACAAGGTTAACCCTTGCCGCCAGGAGAAACGGAAGTAAATAGAAGAGAGGAGAAAACAGGAAGGATGAAAAGTGGGAGAAAAGACGAAGATGTGAGGGGAGAGAGAGACAGGAAAAGGCGACTGCCGATTTCTCCTGGGTGGGTCAGGCCATGGGGGCCGTCTACGTGAAGCCGGGGCTAGAGGGGTCTGCCGGAGGGCCTTAAAGGTCCAATCACCCGGCGTCGGCTCAACCCCTAGGATCCCCTTTTCCCCGGACACGGCAAAGCCACGCACGGCGAGGCGTGGGAGGGGTCGGAACCCCCCGTTAGCTCGGGTCCGTGGTGTCGCTACACACCAAACGCCTGCTTGCGCAGACGCTTCTGCGGGGGTAGCGAAGCCAGGCCAGCGATTGAAAAGGGGATGCGAACCGGGCTAAACTATACGCTATCGCGTTCTACTCTTAAAGGCGAAGCTCAAGCGTCCACCAAGTTTTTGGTCAAATTAAGCGAGCTGGCGCAATTGCAAAATATTGCTTTTGTGCACTGCAGGGAGGGCTGTCACACAGAACGTGTTTAAAGTCCTCCTCACCATCACAGTCATTACACGAGACGATGTCAGCCATTCCACTGCGAAAATAAAAATACTCCGTAAGAGCCACGCCTACAGGGAAACCAATCTCAAGTTTGGGCGCGACGCTCGCGCAGCCGAGCTATGCGTTAAAGGCCTGAACGCACGTACGCGTTGCAGCGTGTCAGCGCGTGACCTTTTGACGCGGTGCCGCGGCCTCTCCCTATCGGGAGAGAGGGTGCGCAGCTACGCGAAGCTGCGCGCCCTCTCTCTCCATAGGGAGAGGGCGCGGAGACGCGTCATAAGGTCACGCTGCAATGCGTACGTGCGTTCAGGCCTTTACGCTGTCGGCGAAGGCGGTTTGTCGCAGGATTTGGCAGCGGCGGCGGCAAGGACACGTACGTGCATGCGCTCCTCATTCGGCTAGTCAGCAATAGTTACATTGTGACGAACCACAGATGCAATCTGAGAGTTCTGCGCGTGCGCGGAAGCGGGGGCGGCAGTGTTGTGGCGAAAGACGCGCCGTGGATATTCCCAGTGACGATAATAGCAATGGCGCCGCTCAGCATTGCTTTGGAAGCCTATAGCCATAACTGACAAAACAGGGTGGCCTCGGTCTTCGAAATTCGCACGGGATGTAAAGACATAGTGAAGAGTGCAGGTGTCGGAGCCGATTGTTTTGATAACATGGAATGTTTCACATGACGAACGTGTTATAGTCTGCGAGCACTCGAAGTTTTCAAGCAGCATCTGACCTTGATAGCGTTATCGACTCTTCTTTCTTGCCTTAGAGAGTTGAACGAGCAGCATTATCGTCGTCAGCTATGAGGCCGCGGTGATATGGAAGCCACTGAAATATCACGTGATGTCCTTTGGCGGCAAAGGTATGGGTCAGTTTTGCAATCTTGAATGCCCGTTGTTCGTGTGGCCTGCGCTGCAAAGCTGATAGCAAAGATTGCAATTGTGCCTGAGAGTCGTTGAATATCGACCATTTTCAAAGGTTTTTCTGCCTGACGATACGAAGTGCAGCGTGACGAGCTGCAAGTTCCGCAAGCACCGATGCCGTTGGGCGGCATCAGTGATGTAGCCAGGAATATTTTCAGTCGTCTAAAATTGCGTTGAATAGAAATGTGGCATTTCGTTCTTCCTAAAAGAGCCAAATCCAAAAACCGCAACGGGGTTAATTTCACGTGAGCGTAAAGCGCGCCTAAGTGTCTTTCACTTTTAAAACAATTGTAGTCAAAATGGGACAATTCCTGACTGTAACGTGAACTGAAAAGGCAGTTTTGAATAAAAAAAATTAGCCACATCCTGCACCTGTTTGAATCAAACTGAGCCAGATCCATCAAGCCATCGCTGCGCGTCAACAATCGTGACCAAAACAACCAACACGACTACTTCAAATATGTTTCATTTTTATACCAGTTTCTTTGCTATCGTGCTTTCTTCCACAAGTAGTTTTTCTTGGGCGAGTTGGTACTTACTGAAGGACATGGTGTTGTAGGGCAAAGTTCGAATATAAAAAGTAAGAGGCCCAGTTTCCTACTTCTTTCTGTCTCTTAGTGTTTCTTTCAGAGTTTTGCGTTGTGGTATCATTGTCCTTCTTTCGCTCCAAGACGGTATGTTTGAAATAGAAGACAATTGAAATGAAGATATTGGACACCGATCTATTCCTTGCATAAAAAGAAGTTACCCGAAATGGCGTGGCATAAAACGAGCTAAAAAGAAAAGAAGAGATGAAGCATTTTATAAAGGTCTTCAAAGAATAAAACGCTGCCGACAGTCCAGAACGGTGCACATTTTGCCTGGAAGGACCACTCGCTCTAAAACTCTAGTAATCACCATTACGCCCATGCAACAAAGGACGGCACCGACGAAAGCACAAGGATGGTGTTAATTTTGTCGCAATATATTGTTATATCGTCACTTCGCTGCGATTTAGACTTCTTTTATGAGCTAATTTAGGCCCAAATAAAATGTTCCAATATGTAAGAGCCAAATCCAAATTTTACTCCTGAATAACGACGATGGCTATATAGACTTTAGCCGCAATATAGTTTTGAGGTATTTTGATGACATGAGCACATTGGCAAAAAATTGTTGGAGCAGAACCAACCATATTGTCAGTAGCAAAAAAACTGTGTTTTTCTCGGTTCCAGTCACAGCGGACTTGGCTCTTTTAGAAAAAAAAAAACGCCACAAATGATCTAATAGTGGGAACATGAGCAAACGTAAAGCCTTCGTGTTGGAAAGTGGTCATGAAATTTATTTGCGCAGAAATGGCGTAAAGCGTGCATGCCGATTTCGGAACATGGTACAGCATGGTGCGACTTTCTTCTCAGAGAAAGTTTCACGTAGCAACACCTTGTGAGTTGAAGTATGAGCGAAATGTGAAATTTACGTTGAACTGCAGTGTTGCTTAGTTGACGCTTAGTTTTGCGCATGAGCTTCCGTTTAGGTGGTGCTTCGGTTTCAAAGCTGCGTAGACTGTCGTTCATCCGGTTGGTGCGAGATTTGCTCTTCCACACATGATGTTTCAACAACACTTAGTCTAATCTGTTACGCCGCTGAGTCACGAGAGCATGTCTCTGACCATGGCGGCTGTGGTTATACGAAATACGCGATCAATATATGCGTTTGTTGACTTCCTAATGCTGGCAGTTATAAAACCAACACCGTAAAATACAGGTTGTAATTAAAGAGCGCCGTGCTACGCGATCGCACCATCAAAGCACGAGCAAAGCAACGAAAATGGATCTATTCCAGCCGGAGCGTAGCACAAAACAAAGGATAGTACACCTGCTTACGTCACCGCAGTGTAAATTCCTTTACCATAATGCCATTCGCAGCTCCGCCATCGGTGGCGCACGAGGCCAATAAGGCTCCGTGCAGACGTAACTCCGCTGCCCCAGCGAAGGCGTCCCTAGCGGCAAGAAGCGCAGATTTGGCGGGATGCTCTCACGCGCTCGCAATGGGGTGAAATCGATGAACGATGCCTTTTACGATGACTATACTTCTCGTGTTTTTCGCGTTTGGCCAGTGACCAGAGCGACGGTCCGTCTGCGTTATCAACGCGATCAGACAGCCGCAGGAGGTGGATGAATAGAATAATATAGCATAAAACATCACTCCGCGATTGCACCCCTGCTCGCTCCGCGCTCCCGCTGTGACGGCGCGAGGTATTTTCGTGGGCAGTTCGTTTTGTGTCGGTTGCGCTGTTCGTAGGAATGCCGAACTCCAGGAATAATTGCTGCGTTGTTGGGTGCAATAAAGCCTACAGGAATTATCCGGGCACGCGCTCTTACCGGTGTGTGTGTGTGTGTGTGTGTGTGTGTGTGTGTGTGTGTGTGTGTGTGTGTGTGTGTGTGTGTGTGTGTGTGTGTGTGTGTGTGTGTGTGTGTGTGTGTGTTTACCTATTTTTGTCCAAGTCTTCGTCAATTTTTTTCTTCACTTTCCTATCTCCTTTCCTCTTTTTCTCCTCCTAACTTCCTTTCCTCTGTCTCTTCACTCCTCCCGAAAGAGCAGGCAGGCGTTGTGCCCCTTCTGGTGGCCGTTGCCAGCTTGCTCTTTCCCTCTTTTCTCTGTGTCCTTGTGTTTGTATGTATGCAAATCAAATAAATACCGGTTTCCATTTAGATAATATGAACGGAATCGGCGTGAACGGTGGATCGCACTCGTTCGACGACAAAAATGGGTTTTGTGAATAGGTGGGCTATTTTTTTTTTCTGGGGGGGGGGGGGGGGGATGCATTTGCTCGTGATTGTTGATCTGCCGAGCAACACCTCTTCCACGACGCCGTGAACGTGCCCCGCTTCGAGGAGGTCCCTGCCCTTCTTCAGATTAGCTCCTCGGAAGAAACTATCTATATCACGTAGCTCTCTGAGTCCAAATGTAATAATAATTGGCACGCTTTGCAGTGCCATGGCAGCCAAACACAAGCCGCGACGACGAACTCGGCTGCACTGGTTAAGTCGGCGGCGGGTTAATGCAGTGCCATGGCCGTTCGATGGAAAGCTTTTTTTTCATTCAGCGGCCGTGACAGTGCAATTGCAGGTATCGCCAGTTTCCAGCTGCCGCTGAGTTCGCTGCCGCGTTAGCCCGAGGGCGATAAGCTGTGATTGTTTAGTGAGCGAGACGGCCCGCGTTACACGTGCGCAGTTTCGCTCAACGGTCTCGTCACCTCCGTTGTCTTCCCGCAGCTCATGCATTTTATGTTGCCGCGTTCGCCTGAGGATACACGAGGTCTGGCGAAAAGATGCACGCGCGCTAACGCTACGTTCTCTGACAGCTGCTAACAATTTGACGTCTTTTGGAAGCAAACGGGAAAGAAAGCGCCTTAAGCGAAGCACCGAAACACTGCGCAGTGGCTTGCCGCCGCCTGCGTCGTCTGCTCCCTTATCCCGCCAAATCTGCTGCCGTGGCCGCTTTGGCGCTGGAGGCAGCGCGCGACTGTGGCGGCTCACGTATGCACGGTGCCCCAACCGTGGCAAAGGCGTAGGGCTGTTAATCGTATAGTTTTTTTTATTGATAGCAGCCTCGTCAATTTGGCTCGTCGATCTGGTTTCGCCTCTCGGAAAGGCAAAAATTAGGGCGCGTTACAATAAATGACTTTAGAAAAGTCACAACATTAGTGGCGCTAAAGGCAGCTATGGGAACTTTGAGGGGTACTTTTCAAGGTCATGCGCTGTGCCGCGATAAGCCCGCTCGCCGCCATCTAAACGCTCTGAAAACGTCGTGCTCTGATTGGACCACTAGGGACGAGAAGTTACGGAGTCGTCCTCTGTAGGGTAGGATAACTGGGATAAAGCCGGCGCGCTTCTGATAGGTTTCGCTGTCAGCGCTCTATGAAAACGCCACGCAGAAGCCCTCCTAGGCATTTCTGTAAGTACATTCGAAACGAGGGACGTTTTGAGTCAAAATAATAATCTTGGACCAAAAGACAGCTGAGAATTGTTACACTGTTCCGAGAATACGTACAGTGAGCGCGGTCACATTGTGCGCGGTCGCCGCGATGGGGCATCCCCAAACCGGCTTATGCCATAAAAGGCAGGCAGTCGCTGAGGGCGAACTCTGTGACATACGCTCTTACATCTGGCTGCCTGTACTAATAAATGGAACATATTAGAATGAAGCCTCAATTCAGAGGTCACGCGGCCGCAACATATGAGCACAAGCAACCGTTGTGGCGTGAACGCTATCAAAGCTGTTCCAAAATAAATTCGTTATGTCTTCAGGGACTTCGGCACCTATGGCGACTTGTGTATGTCATCAGGAAGACAAATTTTTCTTCTGAATTCTTGGACGTTTCGTTATTACCGTTCTCACGCGGCGTCGCACTGTATGTTTTTCGGTCGCCTCAGTGGTCAATTTCCCGCTACTTCTTTTCCATAATCCAGTACATTCATTGGTTAGGGCTAAGACAAACATTAATCCTCTTCTTTAACATGGTACATGCATTTCCCTTTCCATTCCAGTGAACTTGCCTGTATCTATAGCGTCAAAACGTTCATAGACCAGCTTAAGACCGCAGATTTCGCGACTGTCGTTGAAGGTGAAGCTGTCTATACGAGGCGAAGCATGTGGCATCGTGCAACGCGAAGGTGAACAAATGTCACATAGTTACGTTCGCTGGACTAATTCTCCAAACGTCGTATACAAGGACGCGCATGAGCTAGGAATCGCAGTGAAAGAGAAGTTATTACAGCAACTAACTGAAGAGCGGGCTACGTAAAAAGAAGGTGTAGAGACTGCAATAGAAATATTTAGCGCACAACATTGTTCGGTGGCAATATCGTGTCTACAGCGCAAAAGGCGTGTCGCCTTTCCGACAAAAATACGAACGGCTTTGTAGAAGACAAATGGGTTCGGGATGGGCCAACTTGAATTTGGGAGTGAATCAACCTAATTTTGGGGGCGATGTGCAGGTGGGAAACATACGGGCCAGCTTGCGGGAGAAAAGCACAGGCTAGCGTCTCAGTGAGCGCTTTTTGCTACTCACCGAGCATCGCAGACCCATGCCGAAGGAGAAATCTTCCTCGTTGTAGTGCAAGCTGCACACGCGTGTTGTTGCCAATGGCTACAACACAGTTCTATATATATTATAAGTTTCGCAATCCAATTTTAACGCAGCTTCTCACCCCGCGGACAACTATGAAGGCTGACACCGGTCTCCGTTGCGCACGTCCTGCACTGAAGCACCGAGCACTGACCTACCATATAAGAATAAGACTTTGTTAATGCTTGTCGGTGGGCTATTTGGTTTGGTAGCATTGTAACGAAAAAACAGCGCAAGAAGACAAGGGCGGAAGGGGCATACACACGAGCGCTGACTCACAATTGATTTTAATTTGGCGCAGTGCATGAAATATATAGCATACACACGAAAATCAAAACTGTTCCACAATCTCGTGCGCTTGTCGTCCACTCGTAACAATGGCTTACTCATCTACTCATCTACCAAATGCAGAATGAGTCGGGTCTATCCTGTAGTAGATTTTTAGAACTACTACACGTTTATCTGAACTCCACCTTTGCGACATGGGATGATAACATTGTAACACAAAGGAACGGTGTGTGTATCGGATCTTGCATTGTCCCTCGTTTAAGCGATTTATATTTGGAAAATCGTGACAGGCTTCTCAGCAGCCGCCTGAACAAGGAAATTGTCGTCGGTGTGTTTGGGTTTGTTGACGACTATTTAGTTGCTTTAAGCACTAACGCATCAGGCTTTAATCCCATTGTTTCAAAGACAAAGGAAGTGTTTTCCGAGCGCCTCCACCCTTTAGAATTGACCCATGAAGTTCCTGTTGAGGGCTTCATTGGATTTTTTAGATTTAGGGCTACTTTTCTCTGACCATAGTACCTGCTGGGGTTATACGAGCCGAGGGGCAAGAAACCTGTGCCTCCATTTAAATCTGCTCACTCTAAGTTGGTGAAACATGCAATTATGTCATCTTGTTTGGACAATGCCCTAAAAAAATCATGCGAGCACGAGGTTGAACATAGCTTATTTAGACAAGCTAAACGACTGGGGGAAGCTGGCTATCCTGCACCAGTACTGACTTCTGTGGCTGAGGGTTTACAGAGGCGATACAAGGCTGGAAGACGCAGTGGGATGACGTCTCCAGAAAAACCAAAAAATGTAGCAGTCGTACCCTACTTGCCCCACATCTCTCATAACCTCGAAAAGATAGGTAGTAGAGCAGGAGTGCAGGTTGTGTTTTCTGCCCCTGAGCGTCTTCAGGGTCTACGTGGACGCATAAATAATAAAAAAAATGGGCCAGTGATCACTTGCTCCACGCAGCACCGCAGAGGTTTTGTAGAATGCACGCGCAATGCAGTCTGTTATGTACCCTTGTCATGCGGTCAAGCGTATATCGGGCAGACTGGCCGGTGCTTGAACGAAAGACTCAAAGAGCACTATTATAACGTCAACACAGCTGTTTCCGGTCATTCGAGGTTGCATTGACGAGACCGTGGATGCGTTCCACGCTTTGACAGCTTAGCCGCTCATCAGACAATATGACTATAGATTAACAATCGTAGCTGCACGCATAGAAAAACAGGATGGCGCATGTGTAAGCATGGCGTCACTAGCACTGACCGAGAAATAAAAGCCGCTTCTAGAATTGTATAGTTAGATGGGTACGCCATTGTTACGAGTGGACGACAAGCGCACGAGATTGTTGAACAGTCCTTGATTTTCGTGTGTATGCTATATATTTCATGCACTGCGGCAGATAAAAATCAATTGTGAGTCAGCACTCGTGTGTGCACCTTCCGTCCCTGTCTTCTTGCGCTGTTTTTTCGTTGCAAGAATAAGACGCCTTACAAGACAGCGACTACATACTGCAGTGCTTTCAAGTGTTGTAAGGCGCACACCGGATGCGGTAGCATTCTAAAATTTCGTTTTCAGCTCGCTTCAGCGCTCTCGAAGCAGACTGCGCAGCCGCTGTGACCGAGTGATCTCCCCTAGCACATCACGCCCACGATGGCGCCAGTTTTTGTAGTGGTGGGCCTCGCGCCTAATATGGTTTGCCTGGCTCGCGCGGGCGCTAGGAGAAACGCCAGCCCGAGATCGCAACGCTACGCTAAAGTGTGTTTGCAAGCGTGAAATGGCATTCTGGAAAAATCATACCATGTTTGATAGCGCATGTGGTTGTTTTTGTTTCTCTCTCTCTCTCTTTTATGGGCCGTGCATAACAACACGTGAAATCCTGAAAGCTTCGATAAGGCGAGAGGTAGGAGGGGGTGAATCCCTATACGATTCCCCCTATAGCTACCACCGGCTAGTCTCCGCTGAGACAACCACTGCTGCGAACGAACACTGCGTAAAGTTGTGGAGTCGATCATTAGTATAAATACTTACGTACGGTGCTCGCCGATCGAAACGCCATACTCGGAGCGCATGGTTGCTGGCAGTGAGGATGAGAGCGTTCGTGACATATGCCGACTGCATTTGGTAGACAGCCGTGGTGGCGCCAGCGGAGCTCTGCTTGGCATGGCTTCAAAACAGTGCGCTCACGTGCCTCGCGAAGCAGCTGGAGCTGGCGGTCGTGCGTTGCGAAGGATTACAGCTCTTCGCCGGCGCCACTGAGAACCACAGGCTGAACGACTGTTTACCTGATGCAGTCAGCATGCGTCACGAACGCTCTCGCACTCACCGTCACCCCACACGGTCCGAGTACCGCTTTTCAATCGCTGAGCACTGCAGATGGTCGACGTACTACCACCGAGCAAAAGGAACAAATATAGCCATTTAAAAGCAGGAAATACTCCGTCTTGTGCATAACTAAGCAGGTGAGACAAGGACGTAAATGACGGGACATACGCACGAGTGCTTTGCACAACACGCACTGCGTGCAACGTCAACGTGCATGGCACGTGACTAACGGTTGATCGTCCAATGTGAAACGCTCTATGTCAATAAAAATACAAAAAAAATGGTGGGGCTCGTCCCGTGGACGTTACACGGTCCGTTATCTATGGTGCATAGGTAAAAGCAAGGGGGGGGGGGGACCCTGGTTGCCGATGCTTACCGAGGCAGAAGGCGCAGTGCATCTGTTAACAGACAGTAGAGCTCGCCTCATAGAAGCCTAGGCTATAAGACAGTTAAATTTCTTGTATCCCCTCCAATAAAAGACAGATGTGAAAAATTATTTCGGTAAAGCAGTATACACAGACGGCGCCTTATAACATACAGCGTATAACTAAGATTTGAAAGGAGGCCTGGTTGGGGCCTTCTAGAGAACTCAGTCGGACAAAATTAATCGGAAGCCCTTCATCACAGTGTCTATTGCATAGATAAGGTGTTGCTTTGAAACGGCACGCTGCAACACATGCAAATTTTCTGCTCATATGATGCTGCCTTTTGCTTTTTTTTCCGGGGCTGGTATGTTCAACAATACTGAAGACACTTTAAAGATGCTATAAAAAAGACACATTAAAGAACAATTGATTTGCCTTTGTGCTCACAATAGCAATGTTCGCCAATTTATGGTCACATTCTGCGTACAATCATGGCAAAGTGTTAAATATAAGGACTCGTGTCGATGCGAAGCGCGAGGAAAACAGGACACAGTAAAGAACACACAACACAGGCGCTAACTGGTTCCCAGTTAGCACCTGTCCTTTTCCCAGTTAGCGCCTGTCCTGTGTGTTCTTTACTGTGTCCTGTTTTCCTCGCGTTTCGCTTCGACATGAATCTATACCAACTCGCTCAGTACTCTGCGTTACTTCAGTCCATAAAGATACTTATTTGTTGGTAGTGAAGCAAGAGGGTAGATGCCGGATATAAAGTGGCCTCTCTCTCTCTCTCACACACACGCACAGGAAGTTGTGCGTCTCACTCCTTAAAGCGTAGAGTACGTGGAACGAACTATCGGCATCCCAGCAACGAAGTTCGTCCGGCGGCAATCACCTGACGCACCTGGCATAATAATAATTTATGCCGACCAACGATCTATACTCTGTCCAGATATTTTCGACGGGGGAACATCGCCGCTGGAGGCGACCAACGCGCGACGATGACCATGATTCAAACAGCGACCCGCATGCAACGGTCTCGCATGGCATGTCATGTCAGCTTACGATTGCAGTTATATGACAACGAACACAACCACACGAATGAAAAGTAATAATAACTGTTGGGGTTTTACGTCCAAAAACCACGATACGAGGGACGCCATAGTGGAAGGCTCCGGAAATTTCGACCAACCTGGTTTCTTTAACGTGCGCCTAAATTTAAGTGCACAGGCCTCTAGCATTACGCATCCATCGAAATGCGGACGAATAAAATTTAAGTCTTTATCAATGCAACGATATCTGCATGCGTCATGTCACAAACAAAAAAGAAAAAAAAAGCGATGATTTGTACCGTGCTGCAGCAGCTATACAGCGTCATAGAAACCATCGTAAGTAGCGCAACTAGACAGAACACACAGCAAGGAACAGACGAGCACTGTGTGTCCTGTCTAGTTGCGCTACTTACGATGGTTTCTATGTCAAAACACCAACTCGCCCAAAAGTCAGCTCTTTTATACAGCTTCAAGTGAATTCCGTAGTATCAAACATACTGTTTTCTCTTGCGCGCATAAAATAAACGCAGCCATGCTACGTAAGCAGCTCGAACGGCTCGAACATTTGCCAAGAGACAATCACAAAACATTCTTACGTCCAGACGTCGCCTCTTTTTTGTTACGCACCAAGTTCGCCGTGAAGAATTTCGCCAAGTGTACTACCTTAGGCTTTATCTCTTGCGTCGCTTGCAGCAGTTCTCTAGCGGAGAATCCTGGCTTTCCGTGCTACTTTCACTCATAATGTTTATTTGTGACGCTCGCTGTTGATATCCGTTCTTGTTGTTGCTGTCGCTGAAGATAACGCAGAACAACACTTGTTCTCTGTTATCCGCATTTCTGATGACCGCTGTACGCCTCATGTGTTTGTTTTCGGTTGCTGTTCCAGTGTTGTGAACTGTGCATATTTCCCGCTTTTTCCACATATTTTCCACAATGGCTTTACTGGCTGTTCCTGCATATCTGAATAAACATTAGATAGTCATTCACAGGCGCTCTTGGCTATGGGCCCCTTCGTGTGAACGCCCGGTACAGAATCTGCCGAATCGCCTCCACGGTCGAATCAGTGAGGTGGAAGTTCGGCTTACACGTGCTGACAGGTGGCTAACTTAAAGTTACTTTTGCTTCTCCGCTAGCGGTGTTACACATTTTTGTTGAATGTCTCGAAGATCTAAAAAAAAGAGACATTGAGTGCCTAAGCTACAACAAAGATTAGTACGAACACCTCTATCTGCATGATACGACTTAATGATTATAGGGGCGACGATGAGGTGACAGCGACAGAAAGCCGCTCGTTGTAATTAGCACTAGAAGGTTCGCAAAAACGAGAATGCTTTTTTTTAGAGCGATAGCTCTACTCCTCCCGGTACAAACCCAAAAAACGCCTCGTTGTGTGAATCTGACCTTCAAGCTCAGACAAGGTCAACGTCGGCGAAAGAGCTTCAGTGAAACACTAGTGCAGCGCATTCGCGAAAATGAATGGCGGTTCAAGCATGGCCTCCGAGATTGGCGCGCCGCTGGCCAATCTCGGAGCTCTTTGCAGCACTGCTCTTTGCAGAATGCAGCACTGGTCCTGTGTATTTCCTAGTCTGTGTCTACGTCGCATCGCGCTCTTTTTCACTATGGATCTAAGGCTTTCGCCTTAAAGGACCCCTGACACCAAAATTGAAACCTAGATATGTTTGTGCTGCTTGATTTTAACGCGATAGCGTTAAAGAGCTCGTTTCGCAGATATTCCGGTGTCGGCGTCAGTGTCGGTGTCGTTGGTTGTCAGCGAAAAGTCAGCGTTGTCCATGACCGAAAAATCGAGAAAGATGCAAATAAAATAAATAATAAAAACTTCGGCAGATCCCATGCCTTGTGGGAATCTATTTCATGCGAAGAAGTCAGCGAGTAGCTGTCCATGCTGGAATGTTTGGCTTTGAGGCAAGCGTTACGAGGTGGATCGAGGTTTTTTTGTAAATGGAGTAGTTGTGTGCACATCATGGGCTTACCAGGCATGTCGACTACACTGGCGTTTAAAGGGTAACTTATGGTCTGACGTAACGTCAGCACTCACGTTAGATCACAGACGTCAGTATTATCAAAACGAAGTGCACTTTACGGGGCCATAATGTGAATATCATAGGTAACTTCCGTTAGCGTATTGCTCCGGGGTCAAGCAACGCTTGAATATAGCATGCTGAATGATAGGAATAGAAGCCCCGCCACGGTGGTCTAGTAGTTATGGTGTTCGACTGCTGACCGGCAGGTCGCGGGATCGAATCCCGGCCGCGGCGGCCGCATTTTCGATGGAGACGAAAATGCTTGAAGCCCATGTGCTTAGATTTAGGTGCACGTTAAAGAACCCCAGGTGGTGGAAATTTCCGGAGCCCTAGCTCCACTACGGCGTCTCTCATAATCCTATCGTGGTTTTGGGACGTTAAACCCCGACAATTATTATTATGATAGGAATACAAATGTAATGTTTATTAGACTGCTCTAAGTGGAGCCAACACCGGCACCGCAATTGACATTAACCCGACATGACGGCTGTGTCATAGGAGTGTATATGTAATGTTTATTGCCTTGGCATAAAATTAGATAGCCAGAACTGCAGCCACAATTGACGTTGCACCGACATTATGTCTGCATAGGGTCTTTTTCCAAATCAGTGTCTAGGCCTTGCATGGCTCTGTGGTAGAAAACCTCGCGACATCGCCGCTAGTATGACGTAGATCGGGGCCCTGTGTAACGTTCCAGGAGTAAAGCGAGTATTGTCGACGTCACAGAAGATTTGCGGGTCACACACAATGACCCGACTGGCACCCAGCGAGGGCTATTGTTCCTCACCCTTTTCGCTCTGTTGTCGGGCTGTTCTCAAGGTAGGTCCAAGGTAAATGTAACTGGTAGCGAAGCTTCCATAGAAGCCCATACGTTCAGAAAATGGCGGCTTATCAGCTGCTCCGCTACCTGTGCGAGGAGGGAACTCTTCCGGCGGAAGAAAAGAGAAAGCGGATGTGACGCAACATTCGGTATTTAAGTGACGTCATTTTGTTGGCACTAGCGCGAAATTTGATCTAAAAATTGTTTTCGTAGGCGCCTGATCGCTAAGGACTCGCGCTAATGCGAGCCGGCGAGTCCATGCCGAGTGCGCTTCAAGTCAAAGCCAGCTAAACTAATATCAACTCATGACTAGACAATGGCGTTTAAGTGTCCTGCCGTTTTATTCGACTTGCCTTTACTAAGAAACTTATTGTTGGAACTTTTATTGGAACATATGCGTTCGTGGCATCTTCTGCAGATGGATTAAAACAAGCAGCAGTGTATACATCTATATTTTCACCGTTGCTTATTTGCACCGCACAAACGCAGGTCCCTAAAGGGGCCACGACACCCAATTTTCGACCATATTCCGTGTTATGTAGGGTACCTAATCTTTGTGCGTTCACAAACAAGCTGGCAAAATTTCAGCGCATTTGGTCGAGCAGTTAATTTATAATTGAATATTTTTTAATCACGCGAGCGGCCTGAGAGTCGGGCAACACTGATGCACTCGCGAGCCGTGACGTGACGAGCTGCTTGCTTTGCGAGCGTCTGCATTCCGGCGAACGATCTTGTTCTGTGGTCATCCGCGCGTTCAATTGAGCTATTCCTTCAGCTTGGCATTGAATTTGATCGATTTTCAGCGGCTGAAACTTTGGCAGAAAACGAAGGCGCCGCTCCGTGCAGCAGATGACGTCACACACGTCATGGCAAAATGGCGGTCGCCTGTTGTGGGTGGGGTTTATAGCCGGCGACTTCTCGGCTCATTTTCCACTGAAACATTCTTTTACTGGCCAATTTTTCAATATGTATAGGTATAATAGACCCTCTACTTCTATTTTTCGCTGAAAACTGCAAATTGTTGGGTGACCGTGTCATGGCCCCTTTGTTCACATTGCTCGCGTGATTCAGTTCTAACAAGAAATGACGCTCAGTCACGCCAGAATTATGACATTTCTGTTTTATTCAGTGGTCACAATAACGCAATCTTATTACACTGCAGGCAATGAGCATCAAGTGTGGTAATAAGTACAAAAAGTGCGGGGACACTACGTGCACTCGTGCACTATGTTTTGCCTTATGCTCCGATATATTACTCTTAGGTGTAACGCATACAGGCGTGCGAAATGTAGCGCGATAGATAACTCGGCGATCTGCTCACCGATAGCAGGCACTGCGTGTTCACGAAGGAAACCGGGCCGCAGGAATACTGATTCACGAAAATCGAGCGAGCACAGTATTCCGAACTGTTGCTCCGGTTCCTTACGCAGAAGACATTGGTCGCCAGGCGTACGTGTGTTGCTACATCATCCTTGCACAGTACATTCTTTCCGCGGGTACCGAGGCAAGCGCTCGGCGTTAAATATTATCCGCATCGTCCCCGTTGCCCGTTGGACACCGTCCAGCTGAACAAGTTCAATAACGATAAAACGCACCTCACGACTCCGCGCACAGCAAAAATTAAATTCTCACCACAATGATTCAGAGAACGCATGCAAGTGCGCAACACTAAAACACACGAGGAGGAGTGTCGTCGCAGAGGAACTTTACGATCGAGCACGCATTTCCATACACCGCATGGGCTTCACTGAACAATAATGGCATGCACCTCTCTTCAGGGGGCACTGAGAAAAAGGTTTGTCGTAATAATTAGACACTGTGACAAAATCTTTTCACACTGATTCTACATAATATTGTTCAGGAAATAAATATGTAATTTGTAAAACCTCGCCCTTGAATAAAATTTAGTTTTTCGCTATTAGTGTTTGCTCCCTTCACACCTAGCCGCGCTTAAATCGTAGTACTCATAACTCCCCTTGCTGATGTTGCTGGCAATAGGTTCTGAACCGCTTTTCGCCCGAAGCTTCGCGACCTACTTGGATCGACCTTGGTAGGTCTGGCTGCTTAGGCCAGGAATGCTTCACCGCACGCGGGGCCCCGATTTGAAAAATGAGTTTTCAACGTCGCCAAAGCTTCAGTGCACGTGACCTAAGGCACTCCCCCGCGGTGGGGCGCAAGTTCCTTATGGTTTGAGGCGGGCGTTTCGAAGTGACGCTAAAATTAGTCAGAATTAAGAACGCTAGCATTAGTTATACGACACATTAGAGCATTTACTATTCAATTTCGGGATTACCAGACATAACGCTACAAGTTATCGTAAAAAAGTCACAAACAAAGATTTCACTGTCAGCGGTCCTTTAATAATATAACAACCGACACGCACATTCAGAAATGATCACTCAGCTCCTGAGCCCTGTGCCTGTCTTTACACTTTTCACTTGGCTGCTTGATGACATGACATCTAAGCCGAGACGGGTGCTGCACGATAACAACCACAATACTAGGCAGTATCCACGTCACTTATCGTACTAACAGAATGAATGCACTCATTCAAAGGGTCGCATTTTCTGCGAGTCGGTAATCTGCGCCTTCGTGCGAACCAAGTGCAGACAGAGAAGTATGTATGCGCACATACGGCGCTATTGTGTACCTGTTCCCCTGTCGTTATGCTTGTCTTTTGCTCTTAATGAGCACTGTTTCCGTTTAAACTGTAGACACATTGTACGACACGGCGTGCCGCTTAATGGGTACTACAAATAAGTCACATAAGCGCTCTGGATTCAACATAAAGATAGCTTCATTGGACACACGGTCAGCGCAGACTCCGGCACGGTTGAATGCCTGGGCATTAAAAAAAAATCACACGGTCCCTTTGCCTAAGACGACTCGAATGCGAAAGCCATCTTCTTTTTCTCCTCTGTCAATTTTATTGACCCCCCCCCTCTCCCCCGAAAGTTTTCTGTAACCAACGTGGTTTTGAACTGCCTCCGAGATTGGAGACACTGGAAGCTTTCTGCACCTCACGTAGTTCTGTAGTGCATCTAGGATCGGCGCACCTTTGACCGAGCGACGATGTCATCATGTGAAGTCACGTTGTGTGACGTCTTAGTGCCGTCATGATGACGTCACCACACACACACACACACAAGCATATATATATATATATATATATATATATATATATATATATATATATATATATATATATATATGTGTATATATATATATATATATATATATATATATATATATATATATATATATATATATATGTGTGTGTGTATATATATATATATATATATATATATATATATATATATATATATATATATATATATATATATATATATATATTTAGTGAAACCTCGGTGATACGATCACAGTTCATACGAATTTCGGGGTGATAAGAATTTTTAGTTGGTCCCGGCCAGCCCCATTGGCCTGCAATGTAATGGAGTACGGTTGTTGCGAACCGATTTTCACCCAGCGACGTTTGATACGAACGTACGCAACCGTCCAGATACGAAGAGGTGCTGTCCGCGCTGTCGCGGAAGACGCGCCAAGCACGTGCGAGCGCGGGAACGCAAGCGTGGGCAAGCGCGCCGCACCGCCAAATCGTCAGAATCACGGTGTTAGAAAAACACTTTTTTTACGGTCAGAATAAACCTTCAGAGCGCGAATCTTTGAGGCTTTTATGTGCCTCCGTGTGCCTTCGTGTTTAGATTACAGACGACATTAGCGCAATGCTTTTTTTTTCCGTAACGCGTCGACGCGGGCTCCTGTCGTTGTACTGTTTACACGTGCCTGCCTCGTGCATCATACATCCTATGAAAGCGAAAGAAAGCGATGACGATCTTGACGAAGGAGTCAGGCCTCACAACGTCAACATGCGCGACCGTTGAGGTCACGCTTGTGCGGGCACGGCCATAAATCTCCCAAAAAACATCCCCAACACCTCCGCGATAACAAAATCGTAACACAGGACCATCGTTCTGTAACTTTGTGGCCTTGATCCATCGTGTCAAAGCGCTTCTTTCGTTACTTTCGCTGCAGTACTCCGGTGTCATGCCAAAAAAAACATACTAAAATTTGGAAGGGGCTACTGCTGTCGCGGGTCACAACGCACCTGGTTCATTAATTAAATACCGGTATGATAATTAAATACTGCTAGTATGATTGTCGACATCTAAAAACTTAACTGGACAATCATTCAGGGTTCTTCCTGACGTTGCTGCGGCCCTGAAAAACAATAAATGAAAATGTACGCCAGCTTTCTTTTGTCGCATGCTAATTTTCCATGCTTTCTGGTGATACGAATTTCGGTTGATACGAATATTTTTGGTGGTCCCGTGAGATTCGTATCACCGAGGTTTCACTGTATATATATTTGTTCCCACTCGTAATGGAAGCTTTAGGAACTTTTTCCAACGCAAGCGATCACCAGGTAAGGAGGCCCCTAAAACAACGAAGAAAGCAGCCACTAAAACAGCGAACACACGGCGACGCCAATCGAAGGGGTTCATGTAGCTTCGGTGCGGCAGCCTCCGGTACCTTCGCGCGGCTTCGTTCACGGTGTGGGAACCGAAACCGGGGAGTGGGAGGGTCGGCGTCGGAGGCCAGTGAAATCGCTCAGGCGACCACAGAGCCCTCACCCCCGACAGCTTCGCGAAGGGTAGCCACTCGCTTGTATAGAGAAGGGAAAACACACGATAAGGCGCCCGGTCAGCGGACGGCATTGCAAGCGGAGGACCTGCGGCCACGTGATTACTCTCCGCTGAGATTAGTATAAAGCAAGCAAGGCGGGACGCTGAGCTCCAAATCAGTGTCGTCGCCGATAGTGTGCGACAAAGCGCTCGGAGCAAGCTCGTGTGGACGACCCCCCTCGATCAAGAAGACGTGCAGCATGGGCACCCTACAAGGATCCAACGGAGTCGGCGTCAACGGCGTCCGCCGCGTGGACGGACAACAGGAGATGCCCGGCGAAGAGGAGACTTTCCTCTTCACCTCCGAGTCGGTCGGTGAGGGGCACCCCGGTGAGTATGACCTTACAGGGGGAAAAAAACGCACGGAAAGCAAAGAAAAAGTAGGAGTACCTGTAGTAGTACCGCACTGTCACCGCACGTCTCCGTGGGGCCCTGACCTGGCCCAGGATATGTGCCGTGGAAGTTGCAGTGACTGAAGCGTTGGACGATGTCTTCGAAGCACGTCGTACTGCGCACTGGTCGCGGCCCACCCTTACTGTCACGCCCCCTACTGCTCTCCAGCCCGGGTTCGAGAAATTGGAAACCATGGTGCTAAACCTCGCAGAACCGAGTACAGCTTTGTTTTCTTTACTACTCGTGTATCAATAGATCTGAGGAGCTATCTGCATCTACATATCAAGGGCTTCAACGGCTGCACTAGTTTGGTTTAATAAAGTGAAGCGCCTAATCGATCCAAGTTTTGCTGTTCATCTTAAGTTAACAATTTCGGATGCTTTAGCTGAACAGTCTTTCGAATGATAGAAAATTGCCAGCAAATAGATGCAAGATTGAAGGCAAGTAAATTGCTGGCAAGTCGAAACTACCTTCATTAGCAGAGCACTTTCATTAGCTGCCACTAATAAGGTCGTTGAGACTTCCAAAGCGTTTCGTAAAGCAGGCATTTATCTCGCGGTGAGGCCTAAATATTTGTATTCTAAAGAATAATCGTCCGTTGTCCCCAAGAAAACCACTGTCTTGGGCAAATACCTTCGCTTTCGCTGCACTAATTGACAAAATAAACGGAACTACAGCGTTGTGCAACGGTGCCTGCTATATAACACCTCATGTATAGGCGTACTACATTTATAATGTACTGTGTATATAAAGTTTAGTAAAGAAAAAACCAAAATGAGCAACCGACCTGGGGGGCATCACGGGCCCTCGCACATGCTGTAATAAACGTCGAAGAGCGCAGAATACTTTAATTAAGCGATACATTGTATATAAACAATCTGAAAAACTCCGCGTGTTAATACCGCGAAACTACGCGTCACTTGCAGACGATCTACTGGTAAAAAAAAAAAAAAAACACGGAACTACGTGGCTGAGAAAGAGACTACACTATATACAGTTGATACAATCGCCGTGTAACAGATTGTCGAACATTTCATATGCAGTTGAAATATGGCATCATTTTAGGAAAACTAGGTTCGGCATCACTGCTTGTTAAGAGGCATTATAAGACAAGACAAGTAGGGATATTCGGTGCTTTTAACTTGTCCCTCAAGATACAGAGAAGTCCCAAAGAACGGTTAGCGTTTAACTGCAGCCTTGCTCTACGTGTATTTTTCTTTAGCTAAGGCGGATACTCTCACCCTGGCCATGCTCGTGCATCGGCCATGCTTCAACCATGTTCTCAGTATACCGTCACGAAACAGCAGTCATGCACCTGATGATTTAAGTAAATAGTAATTATAAGACAATAGGCCGGGCAGGACAAATCACACGGACGAAGCGACGATGAATACTTCAGCTGAGTATATGTGCACAATTATTGACGAACAGCACAAATACGTTCGGTTGTTAACGTGGACAAACGCTCTCGTGTCGATGCACTATGCCCAGCACTTAAAAAAAAAAGAAAAAAAAAAGCTACCTGATGTCATTCTCCTTACTTACTTCAATAATTCCGCTACTTTAAGGAGAAAACTCGAACGCAATATTAATCCCTTCATTGCTTTCACGCATGCATAGCCATCATGATAGCCTACTGCATCATAGCCTACTGACAGCCTACTGCGTACATAGCCTACTGCATCGAGAACTAAGATGTGGGGAGAGACAGTAACAGAGAAAGGAGATGGGATGAGGCTATGTCACCACATAATGTGCAGTGTGTCCCATGCACAATATGCATGCATGCAGTTATTACGAGCTCGCATGAAACGGACACTTGAAGACGTTGCGGACGTTATATGTCACCGTATTATGCCGCAGGCGCCGGACACGCTTTACAACACACATCTATTTCACCCGACGATCTCTAACATCGCCTTTGTTGCGAGCCGGTAGTTATCAACGTCTGGCGATGTACCCGCAATCCACTCCGAGAACGGTCGAGACTTCGAACAACAAACGACCGTCTGGAGGGCCTTCCGTTCAACAACATATCGAGCACACAAGCACTGAACGCTAGATACGGTCTTCGAAGTGTCCAAGAAGTAGCAGTCAGGGCTTTCTACGCCATTATGCATACGTGTACATTCTTTCAGTCTATTCCTTCCAGTACACAGTGTCCCTATCAGCGAGGTTTCACATGAGGAATGGGTTGGGAAAGTAGAAGAAAACAATAAATAAAGAAATACAAGCAATGAGAAGCGTCAGCGAGGTAAGGAAATGCTATTTCGATCACTGGCTGGCCTCCAGAGTTTCAGATAGTCAAGTGCATATTGGCGCGATTTCACTGAGCAAAAAAATCTCCGCAGTTCCGAGGAGTAAGCTGAGAATCGTGAATGTGTTATCTTATTCTTGATATGTTAGTAAGGTTTATAGGCCTACGTAACAGAATGAGTTTGCTTCGTTTGTATTCGCCCCGCTGCGCATCACCTTCCTCCTTCCACCCAGGCAGGGTAGCCAACCAGAGCTGCCTCTCTTTAATCACATTACCTTTCTGCATATAACCTTCCTCTCTTTACACCTCGTGATTGCTATAAGTCAACATGGCAAAGCTTAATTCACAGTTACTGCGTACGTAACTATCGCTGCTACGTCTGCCAGATGAACGCAAGCAATGTTCATCGCAGCAAAAGGCCTTCGTCACCTTGATGTAGTACATCAGGGGCAGCAGCAACCAGCTCCCGAATGTAGCGCGTTTCTTGGCAATATAATTTCCTTCCGGCTGCAGTGGAGACTGGCAAAATTTTGCTCAACGGGCCTCATGTGCATCGTCCCGATGTTGTAGCTATAAAGTCCTACCTTGCCGCGGTCAGCATCTGCCAAAGGAGAGCTAATTATTTCGCAGCTTTGTATTATCGCGAGTCGAATGACTACAATTTGAGAAGACTGTCTACTTGTGCCTTATGCCATAGGATGGTGTTATGCTAAGAACTCTTGTGCGTTGAAAAGCCCCAGCACCAGTGCAATCAATACACGTTAGGATCTTATGCACCAATGAACGTGTTGCATATTTTCTCATAATACCTAATGTTGATTTGACGGAAAGGTTCTCTAGTAGGTGAAATCGGGTAGCGCAGTGTACCCATTAATCTTAGAAATGCATTGATGTCGAGTTATATGGGACAAACGAACTGGAAGCGGTTTTTTCTTTAATGAAGTAGATTAGTTCTGGAACATAATTTCACAATAAACCATCGCACTTTTTTATTTTACAAAAAGGATAACATAAATTTTAGAAAAAAACGCCCATTTCTCGGGAATATATGTAACAGCTATAGACAACGCTTGATGCACGACGATATGCACGGATTATGCTGAACTCAAACCTTTTCGCAACTCTCGCGAAATTCGCCACACAGCCTTTCGCCTTGACTATGACAGTGGCGTGAATGGACAACATTGTGTATCGCCTGCACCTCAGTGTCGAGCTAACAAAGTAATATTCGCTCCTTACTAAATGACCTTCAGCTCAGCATGTGACACTTGTCGTTGTGGCGGGCAATCTCACCCCTTCTTTGAGTCTGTCCCCTCGATCGAGTAGAAAGACGATTGCTGTCGTTCCTGTACTTGACGGATTAGATAATCAGTCTTTCATAGGAAGGAGGTCCTACAGCAGTGTTCCCAATGGGCGTCTGCGTAACTGCGAGCTACAGGAATCCCAGAACCCTCGTCTGGTCGGCGAACCTGCGAGATAGGCCTGGATAGTACGGCGTGCCGCACATAGCTTGTGCACACAAAAGAGTTCTTCCTGCTTCGGCATTCTTTAGCAGAGAATAGGCCATATAATGTAGGAGACTGAGCTGAATGCGTACCGCAGCAACGAGTAGCGTGACGTCAGGGACGAGCTATTGAATCGCTAGACAGGACGTAGTTCAAGTAGAGGCTCTATAGAGTGACGTCGAAAGGTTGCGAAAGGAGCAAGTCTAACTTTTTGCTCGACACGATTTTGCGAAGGAACATGCTCATTCCGGAGGAACCGTTCCCTGAAAGTGAACTTGTGACGTTGTCAACGAGGAACAATTGGGACCAAAAAGAGACGAACTTGCAAAGCTCTGCAGTGAGTTATCTAATCGATATTTCCAGGTAGCGCCTTCTTTGCATCTGTGCAGTTTGCGAGATGACTGCGATAAGACGCTTTCGCTCAAGTGTGCAAGGCACATCTCGTGATGCTGATACGCTGAATGACTAAGTGGGGTACTTAAAAAGGGCTGGATGCTGTCTCGTGCTCTCGCCAGCAACGGCAAAAAAAAAAAAAACAAAAAAAAACAAAGAGCGACCTGCTACTTCGCCGGTATAACTGATATTCAAAAAATTGTGGCAGCTCCGCACTAGCGGTGCCGCCAAGCCTGAAAGATGAGCGAAGCTGGGTGGCCTCCCTTGTTTCGCTTTAGTTTTTCTTACTTTGTTCTCTTTCTCTCTGTTTCTTGTATCACCTTTTTGTATCTCTTTCTTGCTATTTCTTTCTTTCTATTTCTCGCTCTATCTTTATTTCTCTTTCTTCCTTCTCTCTCTCTCTGTTTCTTTCTATCTCTTTCTCTCGCTTTCTTTGTTTCTCTTTATTTCTCTCTTTCTTTTTCTGTTTTCCTCTCTGTTTATTTCTCTCTTTTTCGTGCGTTTCTGTCTATCTCTTTCTCTCTCTCTTTCTATGTCTTTCTATTTTGTATGCCTTCATTCTCTTTATTTTTGTCTGTTTTTCTCTTTCTCTCTATTGCTTTTGTTCTCTATGTCTCTCTATTTCCTCTTTCTCGCTCTTTCTCTCTCTCTTTCTTTCACGTGTTTCACGTGCTCCACTTCTCCGAGCAGAGTTTTCGTTTAACGCTCGCACCTGCTGTACTCGGTAGTGGGGCTTGCCCAATTCCTTAGGCGCACACCCACCTGTGGAGTTTTGCACGGCGGAGCACAACTTACCTATACCTTGAACAGCCTCGCTGTTTTAACAAAAATCAGCCATATTCCACTACGTGAAGGTGGATGGCCAGCGGCACAGAGGCGACACATAATTTTTACAAAAGGTTCAGAAAGGCACAGAATTTTTTAATTGACCTTCTTCAGAACGCCCCGCGGGCGTGCGGAGAGCTATGGGAAAAGTGTGTACGTCGAGTGAGCCGGAGCACAACTTACCTATACCTTGAACAGCCTCGCTGTTTTAACAAAAATCAGCCATATTCCACTACGTGAAGGTGGATGGCCAGCGGCACAGAGGCGACACATAATTTTTATAAAAGGTTCAGAAAGGCACAGAATTTTTTAATTGACCTTCTTCAGAACGCCCCGCGGGCGTGCGGAGAGCTATGGGAAAAGTGTGTACGTCGAGTGAGCCGGCTGTTCGGTCACCCGCTGATTGTTGACGCCGTGGGAGCACGAAACGAAAAGAACACGTCGCCGCTTGTTTACTATTTTTAAATCACAAATATTACGCATATCCGAATGTACCTGCATGTATATCCCTACGAATGAAATGTGAAATGAATAACGCAGTCAGTGTAGGTATTACCGAGCGGATGTAAATCGAATGCAGTTAAGCGATATGCAGTTGTCGCGTGCCGATACCGTCAAGACGCACTATCGTGAGCAGCATAAACTGGAACACCGAATTCATGTTTATTCAACGGTTACTTGATATGTACTGATATGAATGTGACGTATGGAATTGGTAGAAATACCTTTCCGCGTGAGCATTTGGTGCCATAAACGCTTTTGCGCTTGCCCACTGCGTTTCCGCTATATCTTTTAAAAGGTAATTTCAGTGTTCCAGTTCATATTGTTCACGACGTACATACCTATACGGTAGAGTCACCCGTGAGTCACGCGAAAACACAACCGGCGTTTGTAAAATCCAACACCTGCAATAAATGTCAACGAAGGGTGGTAAACGCGTATCGTTTGTTCCCTATACGGTGCGAGCGACGCGCGCGAATGTAACTTATTTTACTGAATGCCGACTACACCAACTATATACTCTGTCACGTACTCTTCAAATATCAGAACCTCACCGTGTGCTCGTCGACAGTGTCGATGGACGTTAGAGTCTTTTAGCCATGCCGGTTTACCGTACGGTAAGTATACAGAAATACCGCACCGTCGTGGTCGGAACCTGCGTTAACCACTATAATAATCTCATCACGTTAATGTACGCATCAAGCAGCTAAAACGTTTTCGGATCGTGGTACATTTAACATGGAACAGTACTGCCGTAGCTTATGCTCTAGCTACCCTATACAGTAGTGAAAACGGCACGGTATGACAAGCAAATAGCCTGTTGATTCCAAATGCATCCGCGAATTGCATAAACCATTCCTGGACTTCATCTAGGGAACCAAGATGTATCTTTTTTGTTTCTTTTTTTTTAATGCCGTAGATTACACTGGCGCCAAAAAATAAAAACATTGACGTTTCGGAGCCACTCAGCTGGTCCAAACGTGGCATACGGAAACGCTAGACAGATGGAAATCGTAGAGAGGCCGACGCAGTTAAACACAGAAGTTCATACTTATATATTAAGAGCGCTAGGACTACAGGGACAAGGAAGGGCACAACATGAGCGCTTACTCACAACTGAATGCTTTATTGCTTCAAAAGAAAATATATACCCAAACCCGAACCTCGCGTATTATACGCTCATGCGCACCGTAAGTCAAAGCAAAACACCGAACAAACATGCGCTCCCCTCCGACTATCTCCTCTCCTCGAGCAGTGTCACTTCAAGTTCTTTGGCAGATGTCCCTGTCGTCCCGGCGCTTTTAATATGTAAGTATGGACCAGTACCAACTAGCTTGCCTTTCCGTTTTGCTACAGAAGTCCATGATTGAATTGCGCTGTAATATGTTGTACCCTGGCCCAATTCGCTTGATCTCTGAAGTGCTCGCTCGGCGGGAATCGGAAAGTTTAAAGCGTGAGGCTCGCGCGCTCGTCGCGGCGGCTGCCGCGGCGTACACACTTTTCCCATGGGCGCTTGCTCGCCCGTTGGTGGCGCTCGTCTGCTTCGAAAAAGTCTATTTAGCTTGAGGCTCGTCCACTTCGGTTTGCCTGGGCCAGAAGTGTAGCGCGCCGGTTATTTGCGGTCCCCGTCAGCGTCCGTCCACGAACAGAAAAATACGTGACCTCCTCCGAGGAAGCGATAACGTCACGTAATGACGTCATCATGTGACGTCACAGATCACCAAAACTTACGACGCCATGATGCTGACACCATTTAATTATTTGTCAATTAGGTAATTTAATTCATTCGTTCATTTACTTACCTCTCTTCTGTTTATTTCTAGTGGACCAATGGTGAGTGGTGTATTTAGCCCAATTTCTGTGGCACGTACCTGCCTGTTGAGTATCGCCTAGTTATGTCACAGATTCGCTGTAAAACTTCACAAGTACAAACTAACGAAAAGGTAAAACATGCGTGCACTTTCCTGCCTTGTCCACCGTTTTCCATCGACCACAAAAGTAGGTTGGGCTCAGGCCCGTAGCCAGGAATTTTTTTCGGGGGAGGAGGGGGGGGGGGGGGAGGCACTTCCTGAAAACCTTGACTATTGGAGAAAAACAGTTATTTTTTATTTTTGGTAAAAACACGTACTTCACCAAAATTTCGGGGGGGGGGGGCTACGGGCCTGGTTGGGCTATCCGGTGCACGTCTTCCTGGTTGGTCTCTATGGGGTTTAACGTCCCAAAGCGACTAAGGTTATGAGAGACGCCGTAGCAGAGGGCTCCGTATGATTTCGACCATCATTTCGACATTTATTTCACACTGCTCTATACTTACAGCTGGCATCTCCTTTCTTTCCTTGACATACACGTCACCTTGTATCTGCAAATAGTAGTTCCGCGTCGACGTCTCGCACAGTGTAATCGCATGAACTTATACAATCATTAATCTATGCCGAGTGTTTGCATTTCGGCATAGTTTAATTACTACGCATGGTGTAATTCATAAATACAAATATTGTATAACAAGAAAAAAAATTATGCCTGTGCGATGCACATTGCATCGGATAACCCGCTGCAATGGATGAATAAGAAGACAATAGTATACTCACCTAACCAGGCCACGGTATTTATTCAACCGCTTTAATTCACACAGATTCCAATATATACTCTGCATCATTATAGTTTTCGCGCATCATTTGCCTATTTGCATACGATAAAAGCTTTAATTAAAATAATCCCAGGTAGCCTTAAGTGACGTTGAGTACAGAAAGTGCGTTGGATCTACCGCATTCATCATTATTATCTTCGCATATTTTTATAAAATGATGCGAGTTATTTAGTTTAAATGGGCATTACCGCATGGTGTCGCATTTTTGGCAGATCAATAGTGATATATCTCAGAAATGTGTTACTAGCTCAATACACGCTCAAAAGTGTTATTCATCCACTGTAGCGTTTACCCCATCGCGCAAGACGCGAACGCCAACTTCTCTTGTTAGTCTATAGGCAGAGTAAGCAACTATTGAGTCTCTAATATTTAAAGAATAATTGAGATTCTTGCAGAAACGTCAACTGCATCAGTCAAGTTCATTTTTTTTTCTTTTTGAGCGAGTTTCCGGTTTCAGCTGTAAACTAAAATGAAAACAATTACTCAGTTTTCGGTCTTCTTTCTTGTGACTTTACGCGCAGACAAAATGTGCGACCTCATCAGTGACGCAGTACTGGATGCATACCTGGCCAAGGACCCAGACGCAAAGGTGGCATGCGGTACGTGCGCATTTTATATTGCAAGTGACTTTCTATCTGGCTGGCTATCAAAGTAGAGATAAATCTGAATAATAACAAAGCGAATATTACGGAGCAGAATAACGTAACAGTGGTCTCTCTTCGCCTCTACAGAGTCGGTTGCTAAAACAGGCATGATCCTCCTTGCCGGTGAGATCAGCTCTATTCACACGATCGACTACCAGAGGGTCGTCCGGGATACCATCAAGCACATCGGATACGACGATTCCTCCAAAGGTGCGTTTTCTATTGTGCCCTGGCTGAACCTAGCATGAAACATTAAAGCTATAGAAAACTACATGGGGACACGACCGAGTGAACGACATGATGCTTCCGCGTGGACATTCAAGAGGGAGGTGTCACAATTCCTCCCGGGGTTTTTAAGTGATGCAGGCTTAGCGTAGGGTTGGTAATGATCGGTAGACTGATATCAGGCTGTTCTGTATAGGAGGGTGGGCGGCGTGGGATGGCACACAGGGTGCGGGCTTGCGTCCTGTTCCGCGCCGCCGAACGCATATTTTGGTTCGCCTATCTAAGGCTGCGCTTCGAATGGTGACAAAGCATCGTGAAATTTCTTAAAGTGAGACGCCCAGGCAGGACAACTGTTTGCATATACTGTATATCTTGTAAAGCAACATTCGCTGCAGCCAACAGCGTCGTCCTCTTCCTTTCAAGTGTTCGCGTAAATTATTTAATTTGCTCAGATTTTATGGCTCAAGGGCATGCAGCTTGATCAAAAAGCGCTGTACTTCACATGAACACCAGATCACTGTACAAGAAGCGTAAAATACTTGTTTCCCAGTCTGATATGGCGCAGCACTTCAGTAATATCTACTTCTTCGTTTACCTTCGGACAGAAATATCTGGTTGAAGAAAAATTACTACAGCATTACTTCGTAAAACTGTTAACCCTTAAAGACTATGCCTAAGTGGCTACGAGCATAAAAGATACGAAAACTGCTGTCTCCTAACACCATCGTTTATTTGTGAATCTTTTTGTCGGACAGTTGCAGGTTGATTTACTCTCAGAAAATGCAGCCACATGAGCATCAGCGCTCAAGTGCGCGTCGTACGTTAGTGAAGTGACGTAATTGTGCCATTAGCCTCATTAGTGCTGGCGTGTGCACGCTTCTTCTGAAAATCACCGATGAATCGTGTGGCACGAAGCATCATGAAAGAAGGTGTACTACAAGGCGTGCAAACATGGGCACAGGAGGAAAGAACCATATGGTTCTGTCCTCTTGTTGTCTGCAGACGACAGAAAAGCACCGACTATTGCATGATGAATTATGACAAACTAGCTCAACTGTCTGCCATTTTGGCGCGAAGTGCTTGTACAAACAGTGATCAAGCATCATTTACACATTTAATATTCATGCCAGTTTTTCTGTTTGCCATCACTACGGCAATCAAAGGGGTACGACAAAAAAATACGTTTGATCGCAGTACATCATTACAGAGATAAATAACCTTTAATTGCGCGGCAGCCGACACGACTATGTAAAATGTTCCATTGATGAAGTGACTGTGTCATTGGACCGTGTCTTCTAAGCAGTACAACGTGTCGTAGGCCATGCCTGTTCTTTGCGAAATACTACGTAAATCCTTCCTGTAGCACAGTGAGGTTTCAACGAACAATACGAGGCTTTCTAGAAATGCGTAGCGCAGAAACAAATCGCAAAATAAAAATAGAAGCCGTGTGAGATAGTGGTCTTCTCGCGCAGGTTTTGATTACAAGACATGCAACGTAGTCGTCACGATCGAACAGCAGACGCAAGAAATCGCCAAGGGCGTTCATCACAACCGCGAAGAAGACGACCTTGGTGCAGGCGACCAGGTAAGCGCGGACAGTTGAGAACACCACCACAAAGTCTGCTCTTTGTAAACACCGGAGGCGACGATGCCAGCACATGTTTACCAGATGGCACGGCGCGTGTTCTGCGTATGCCGTATTAGTGCATCGCGAATGGAGGCTATACATAAACATATTCGGTTTCTAATGCTCGAAAGTTCCACCTACTTTCGTTACCTCTTTTAGAGGACGTAATTTATATGAAAGCTTAGCGGACAAACACATGAAATGTACGTCTGTAGAAATAAACTATAAAACTAAGCGTAATCAACACACGTAACAACGAATTACCTTTCTTCCGAAACTTTCTTAATGTAATCACGGAGAAAGCATTTTCAGTGCCCCCTGCAAATCTGCTTTGATGGGTGGTTACTGAACAGTTAAGGTTTGATTTTTTACCGTAGTTTCTTCGTGTAAAATTAGCTGATAATCCCCCCCCCCCTTCTTTTATTCAGGATTTGAAGTTTTTGATCGTTCGAAGATGTCGTTGTCTCCCACACAAGAATGTAATACAATTCGGAATAAAAATGGTAGAATTTATTGATGTTCCTGCCAACTGATGTAACAGGCTGGTAGCCTGGTAAGCATCAGCATAAGATCAACGCTCAAAAATGTGGTATGAAGTTGGACATGGGACTGAAACCGTCGGAAGCAGACACCAAGAATTTTTGTATTTGTGTTGCTATTTGTATTGCTGAACCGAATACTAATAGAGCGCGAATAAGTGTTGTTAATTGACCGAAATATTATGTATACCTCTTATTTACAAAATTTCAAACACAACTTATTGCAGCCACGACCGCAGGTAGCCAAAGTACGCATTTACTGTAATTTACACCTCACTAAGGAAGATAGCTGTAAATAGTATGTTGGTGACGTCTGTATGCATAATTACATCAAAGGGACTTATAATGCTACCAATGTCACTATCATATATTACGAGCAGAGATGGTCCCAAAATAGTGCACTGTCGTATTCCATATATTGCTGCCCGACCCCTCTGTCCGTTGTGCGTGCGTGTGTTAGTATGCTCACACAAATGGCAAATTTTCGGGGCGGGGGACTTGACTCCCTCCAACCTAGGCCGCCCTCTGACTAAACCTTTGACAAAAACGCTACCTACGGTGTGATAGATGTCAGGTGTACGAACGACGCCTTTAATTTCATGCAGGGCTTGATGTTCGGCTACGCTACTGACGAGACCCCCGAATGTATGCCGCTCACCGTCGTGTTGGCCCACAAGCTGAACGAACGGCTCGCCGAGCTTCGAAGGAACGGCACCTTCTGGTGGGCAAGACCCGATTCCAAGTCTCAGGTGAGTCCAGGAAGCAGGAGCTAAAAGAGTTTCTGACAATACGTAGTACAATAAAAGCTAACGCCCAACGCAAACGCAGAAAACCGGACCCACGGTCCAAACGGGCCGAGTTAACCCATATATGCCCAAACTAAAAAAAAAATGACAAAACAAATATTTTATTTACAAAAAGTTTACTTCTACCCTAAAAAAAAAAAGCACGAGTTCTTTATTTAATGCCAGGTAAGCGCAACACTGATTTTCAAGCCGTCCTATACATATAGGGCACTGGGCATTAGGGGTGCTTTGTGCGGGTGTGGTAAGCCTTGAAACATTTCACGTGCACACCGACATTGCACTTCTTCCTCTCCATGAGGTCTTTCACACAAAGCGCGCGTTTGCCCGGAGAAAGCGGTAGGCACATGACAGCATGAAAAGCAAGCAATGCCTAGTAGAGGTGTGCACGGGCTCCGGGTAGCCCGAAAGCCCGAGCTTGACCCGGCCCGCGGGCCGGGCTCGGGCAGGCCGACGTATTTTCACCTCGGGCCCGGGCCGGGCTCGGGCTACTTGGAGTTTTATCGGGCCGGGCTCGGGCCCGGCGCAAAGCTCGACTCAAACCCGAAATATAGAGAATGAGCGGGAATTGTTTTCCAGCACGCATACAGCGCCTTTTCCGCGACCGCCCTTTACCGCTTTTCCTTTCCATTCGCTACTTTAAACAAAAGGGGAGCAGGTAAAGCACTGCTTCTGTTGCATTCCGACAAACAGAGAAGTAACACCACCTCAGCTAGTGACGGCGCCACGTGACTGTTCGCGTTAGATTTAAGGCCAAATTTCATATGAGTGAAAATGCACGCGACAGCGACGAGCGACCCGACGTAGATCGCCTTCGTGCAAGCTGACGTTTGGATGGACATACCCCATACACGTGACGGCTTTGGCGAGCGAACTCCATTGTTGCTGGCATGAGGCCGTCCACTTGTATAGCAAAAGTACCGCGCTGTCGCAGGTATACAATGCAAATAAAAAAGTCGCAGAAGTTCGCTAAGAAATGCTTCGCATTTAATATTTGTTGCATGTTGGTACGTAAAACGTTTACCGTTGTCTCACAGTATTTTTTATATGCACGTGCACAATTATTGAGTAATTTGTTGGCGTACAGCTGATGTGCTTAGTACGTCGCTGATGTACAGTGGCGGTCAAAATTTTGCGGACCACGGGAGCGCGTGGCAGACAGCACTGAGGCGCCTTCTCACGGCTGCTTGAGAAGCTCTAGAGCGCGCACTGCGCACGCGCATCCTTGTTTACCTGCCGGCCTGATCGTTCGCTCGCTTCAAGTGCGCGCGCACCAGAACGCCAGAGAAAGTGCAAGGTGTCGCTGCTGCAGTCACCGCGGAAGCCCCGAGCGATTTGCCTAAAAGAAAACTTTTCTACTTGGCGAAAACTTCGTCCTGGTCTGGAGAAATTTTTCGTCAGCTTTTAAGATTTTTCTTCTTCATTTTTTAACCCATGTGGGTTTTTCTTGTAGGTTTGTGCTACAAAGCGGTCGATGCCAAGTTTTTTTTTTTTCTTCTATAGCGCATATCAACGGGCGCATGATAGTTGCACCGAGCACCACAAAAAAAAAAAAAAAGAAAAAATTGCAGCATGCATGAGTTCCGCGAATCGAAGCTGCTTATATGTCTTATCACACATGTCGATTTGAGACAAACTGACGCAAAGCGTATTTTCCACGCTGCGAAGCGTCTGGGAACAAAGCGCAGAGTGCAGCGCGCACCGAGCACTGCCAGTACAAGTTACATATTTTCGTCACGATATCACCGCTCGGTGCTTCCGCGGCGACTGCAGAAGCGGCACCTTCCGATTTCTCTGGCTTTCCGGCGCGCGCGCACTTGAAGCGAGCGAACGAGCAGGCCGGCAGGTAAACAAGGATGCCCGTGCGCAGTGCGCGCTCTAGAGCTTCGCAAGCAGCCGTGAGAAGGCGCCTCGGTGCTGTCTGCCATGCGCTCCCGTGGTCCGCGAAATTTTGACCGCCACTGTACATCCGGTTCGGGTGTTTTGTGACTGCAGCGAACCTTCAAAATGCCGGGCAGGGCCGGGCCGGGCCCGGGATTGTGTTTTCGTACGTTGGACCGGGCCGGGCGGGCTCGCAGCCCTTTGCCGTCGGGCTCGGGTGGGCCTTCGACAAAGTCAGCGGGCCCGGGCCGGGCTCGGGCTCGGAAATACGGCCCGTGCACAGCTTTAATGCCTAGGCTTGCACATGTTGAGAATGAGGCCTGCTTGATGTGTTGTAGATGGCGCTAGTCAACAGCTTAAGAAATAGCGATTTTAGAGTGCATCAAAGAAGCGTCCTATATGTAGGACACTGAGCATATACGGGTTAATGGAAGAACGTGTAATGACGGGCTTGTTGGTGTATACAGTTTACATACTACACATGCAGTGCACAAGCTCAAAATAAAGGGGAGCCGCGAAAGGACAGGACAGGGTGCAAGCTTGAAACTAGCATGCAGTTTCTCAGAAGCTGGGCTTCTTATTAGGGATGGTCGATTAAATTTTTTCATCGATTAATCGTTAATCGATTTAGCCTTTAATCGATTAATTGCTTTCGGTGGAATGTTTTAATCGATTAATCGATTAATCGTCCTCCCTCATAGGTGCTTTAAAACCGATATCTCTTCGTTTGAGATCGCTGACCGTTTGAGATCGCGTTCGATCGCTTCGCTGACGATCGAAAATTCCCACTTTCGAAAGTGTCGACGACAGGCCCCTTGTGTCCAGTGTGCGAAAATTCCCACTTTCGCACACTGGACACAAGGGTCCCGACGTCGTTGGTTGACGTCGTGGATTGAAGCATCTTTGGCCATCATCCCTGGACTATTCGGCAGCAGGTCATATTTTCTCGAAGCCTGCCTACTCGAGCTCATCGAAACCGGAGGCGCGTTCGGGGACCACACTGGTTGGAAAGTCGCAGCTGAAACATGCAGTGTGGCGGAGGGTGAGGAAATCCCGAGAAAAGGTAACAGAGAGACGAGGATGAAGAGGAATTAAATAAGACGCTCGCTCTCGTAAGCACGGCATCTTTTCTCGGTTTCTCGGTTAGATATTGTTGAAGCCCTACATAATACTATAACTGCGGACTGACGTGATCTCTTCCTTGAGGTCACCCATGCAGAAGGAAGGAAGGAACACAAAAGGGAGAAGGCAGGGAGGTTAACCAGACAGCTGTCCGGCTGGCTACCCTACGCCGGGGGAAAGGGAAGGGGAGCGGAAAGATGGGAGAGACAAAGAGAGAGAGGGAGGAGCAAGAAGAAAAATGAAAGGAAATGATCGATAAATGCGCTGACACATATGTGGCGGTGGCACTGTACAGCAGTCATAGGCGTTCACAAAGGCCGTAGTCCTTAAGAAGCACAAAAGTGCTTTAACTGCCTTGTGAGCCGCCGAGCGATGGGGACTGTGCTCCAGCAGCATCTGCACGGAGAGCGGCCGATCATCCAATTGTCGCATCGCATCAGAAAGAGTTCGTCTTTCAGAGGCAAATCGAGGGCAGCGGCATAGCAGATGATCGATGTCTTCCTCAGTACTGCAGACCTCGCATGCCGCACTGTCGGTCACTTCAATTAATGTTGTGTATGCCTTCATGAAGGCAACTCCTAACTAAAGCCGAAAAGCCAATAAAGAAACGAAGCTTCACGTCGAAGAAGTCCGGATGGAGGTCGGAATTCCAGCGTAGGGTTTATTTAATTGGTGGAGTCTTGTACGTCTTATACTTGGCATTTTCCACTCCGCCAAACAGAGGCAGCTTCGTCACCCATGCAGAGATTACACAGAAACATACTGGCCTCAAACAGAAGGAAAGCAGATGATTTTTCAAGGGCTCGTTTTATCTTTGTTAGACACAATATTAATGAGAACTAACAGACAATAACGCCAAGGAAAGTACAGGGGGTGTTATCTGTAGTATTTAGAATATAAATGTGAAGAAAGTAAAGTGGACGAAAAGATGACTTGCCGCCGGCAGGGACCGAACCTGCGACCTTCGAATAACGCGTCCGATGCTCTACCACTGAGCTACGGCGGCGGTCACCCTCCCGTCCACTTTCCGGGGTATATATGTTGATTTAAACCTAGGAGTGTTAGTCAGCGCCAATCGCAGCCATGGCGGCGAGTGTGGAACACTCTTTTTTGCCTGTTGGCGTCACGTAGCACGTGATATTTTTACGAGCTGGCAGCTGACCAATAATCCCTCGCATACTACCTGAAGGCATTAAGTCTGCCAGGACGAGACCCTCGCTATGAATGAAGGAAAGCAGATGATTTTTCAAGGGCTCGTTTTATCTTTGTTAGACACAATATTAATGAGAACTAACAGACAATAACGCCAAGGAAAGTACAGGGGGTGTTATCTGTAGTATTTAGAATATAAATGTGAAGAAAGTAAAGTGGACGAAAAGATGACTTGCCGCCGGCAGGGACCGAACCTGCGACCTTCGAATAACGCGTCCGATGCTCTACCACTGAGCTACGGCGGCGGTCACCCTCCCGTCCACTTTCTGGGGTATATATGTTGATTTAAACCTAGGAGTGTTAGTCAGCGCCAATCGCAGCCATGGCGGCGAGTGTGGAACACTCTTTTTTGCCTGTTGGCGTCACGTAGCACGTGATATTTTTACGAGCTGGCAGCTGACCAATAATCCCTCGCATACTACCTGAAGGCATTAAGTCTGCCAGGACGAGACCCTCGCTATGAATGAAGGAAAGCAGATGATTTTTCAAGGGCTCGTTTTATCTTTGTTAGACACAATATTAATGAGAACTAACAGACAATAACGCCAAGGAAAGTACAGGGGGTGTTATCTGTAGTATTTAGAATATAAATGTGAAGAAAGTAAAGTGGACGAAAAGATGACTTGCCGCCGGCAGGGACCGAACCTGCGACCTTCGAATAACGCGTCCGATGCTCTACCACTGAGCTACGGCGGCGGTCACCCTCCCGTCCACTTTCTGGGGTATATATGTTGATTTAAACCTAGGAGTGTTAGTCAGCGCCAATCGCAGCCATGGCGGCGAGTGTGGAACACTCTTTTTGCCTGTTGGCGTCACGTAGCACGTGATATTTTTACGAGCTGGCAGCTGACCAATAATCCCTCGCATACTACCTGAAGGCATTAAGTCTGCCAGGACGAGACCCTCGCTATGAATGAAGGAAAGCAGATGATTTTTCAAGGGCTCGTTTTATCTTTGTTAGACACAATATTAATGAGAACTAACAGACAATAACGCCAAGGAAAGTACAGGGGGTGTTATCTGTAGTATTTAGAATATAAATGTGAAGAAAGTAAAGTGGACGAAAAGATGACTTGCCGCCGGCAGGGACCGAACCTGCGACCTTCGAATAACGCGTCCGATGCTCTACCACTGAGCTACGGCGGCGGTCACCCTCCCGTCCACTTTCTGGGGTATATATGTTGATTTAAACCTAGGAGTGTTAGTCAGCGCCAATCGCAGCCATGGCGGCGAGTGTGGAACACTCTTTTTTGCCTGTTGGCGTCACGTAGCACGTGATATTTTTACGAGCTGGCAGCTGACCAATAATCCCTCGCATACTACCTGAAGGCATTAAGTCTGCCAGGACGAGACCCTCGCTATGAATGAAGGAAAGCAGATGATTTTTCAAGGGCTCGTTTTATCTTTGTTAGACACAATATTAATGAGAACTAACAGACAATAACGCCAAGGAAAGTACAGGGGGTGTTATCTGTAGTATTTAGAATATAAATGTGAAGAAAGTAAAGTGGACGAAAAGATGACTTGCCGCCGGCAGGGACCGAACCTGCGACCTTCGAATAACGCGTCCGATGCTCTACCACTGAGCTACGGCGGCGGTCACCCTCCCGTCCACTTTCTGGGGTATATATGTTGATTTAAACCTAGGAGTGTTAGTCAGCGCCAATCGCAGCCATGGCGGCGAGTGTGGAACACTCTTTTTTGCCTGTTGGCGTCACGTAGCACGTGATATTTTTACGAGCTGGCAGCTGACCAATAATCCCTCGCATACTACCTGAAGGCATTAAGTCTGCCAGGACGAGACCCTCGCTATGAATGAAGGAAAGCAGATGATTTTTCAAGGGCTCGTTTTATCTTTGTCATCTTTTCGTCCACTTTACTTTCTTCACATTTATATTCTAAATACTACAGATAACACCCCCTGTACTTTCCTTGGCGTTATTGTCTGTTAGTTCTCATTAATATTGGCCTCAAACAGACCATCCGTACAGGCAACTGCGGGAAATAGAGTGACATGAGTTTCTGCCTCCCGGCTAGAATAAACAGCAGCTGCGCCAGTATACTCCGCACGTTTCATCTGCGCCACTCGCACCTTTTCAATCGTACGTACAGCCTGAACTGTGAGCGCTATCTAGTGTATCATACGTTACAACATAAATTTCCCGAGCTGTCCTTCTTTCTTGTCACAGCAGAAGCCGGGGGCCTCTAGCTGAAAGCTGTATTTCTCCCTAAATATGCGACCATACAGTATTACTAAGTGCTACAAGGTCACTTCTTCAATAGTAATGCACTGGATGCTAGATGTTCGGTAAACCGGCGCGTAAAGTTGCGGATTACATAAAGGGTCTATAAGACCCTTTTCACAATTCGCGAGTGCGCATTCCGGCGCGACATTTTCTCTCAACTAATGGCAGCAACTTTCGTGCTTCAAGTGTTGGCTTCGAGAAGTGCTTGCCACATTTATTACACCTTGCAGTCTTCATTTTGTCATCTTCAGCGAACAACGATCACACTGCGCTCTTCTTCCGATCGCCCGGCATTATGACATAGCAAAGGCAGCAAAAGTAGCAGTGTAACCACCAATGTGTAATAATTACACATTATAACACGCAAGCAACGCAAGCCCCGAGTATACTCAGGCGACGCTCAATTAGCTTAAGGGAGAGGAGGTAAAGGCAGTAGCAGCATTAGACTGTGAGCCGGAGAGGCAAGTTCATTTCTGCCTCGATGGGGTGGAGCCGCCACCTGCCGGGGCTTGAAGCATTGGGGAGTGCTTGGAGTTGGACGCCGTACGCGACGGAGATCAGGGCGAGTTCATATCTTTCTCTATGGGGTATGGCCGCCACCAGCTCCGAGCTCGTTCTGATAGCGCAGAAATATGCGCTGTAGTGAAAGCAGTGAAAGAGAGGCGATGTGCACGGCATCCGCGTCTCATGATAGCTCGCCTCGCAGTCATGCGCTTCGGCCAAGGGGCGAGCTTGGGGGCGGGAGTGGGGGGGTTCCGTAATCGATTAATGAAAAAGTTTAATCGATTAATTCGATTAATCGAAAGGCGGAAATCGATGACGATTAATCGATTAATTGTAGACCTTTAATCGATTAATCGTCCATCGATTTTACCATCCCTACTTCTTATGCGACATAAGAGGCCATCAAATAACTCCGTACGACTTTCACTCGCCATAACCATGTTTATTGCCATGGTTTCTAAGCCTTCCAATAAACATGCCACCTGCAGTTTAGTGTTATATTTTTTATCGGCTCCCTTTCTTTTTTGAAAACTTGCGCGCGTGCAAACCACAATCAGCATGCAGGACACTGCGCGACTGTTTCCGCTGCAGCGAGAAGCCTTTATCTTAGCTCATACTGGCGGGCGCCTCAAGGATTTCATTTCAGAAAAGGTCCGATCTTCCCCCCTCCCTATATATTTTTGCGTGTGTTTGTTAGTATGTGCCCGTTAATATATATTTACAAACTGCAGAAGTTCAGGGAGGATGGGGGGAGGGGGGGGAGGAGGGTTGTTGAACCACCCACCAACTCCCCCTTCTGGCTACGCCTATGCTCATGTTACAAACATTTAATAATCGTGAAACAATTCAACGTTTGTGGGAACGCTGTCGACAAGAAAAAAAATGTTGCCAATATTTCCGACCGGAGTTCTGAATAAAGTCCGGAGTTCTGAATGAAGTTGTTACCACCACCACCAACATTTCCGATAACATTATATGCAGTGAAGTAAGTGGAGCAACCGCGAAGATATCGTAACCGTTAAAAGCAACGCGCTCTTTTGCCACTCAAAATGTGCGTTGTATACACTACAATCTTGTCTACGCTTCTAAAAACGAGAGAACAACCCATTTGAAAGAGAGAGCGCAGGGGGTTCCTATCGTTGATTACGCCACATGCACAGGGTCGTCCTTACCTAAGGTGAACACGTCATCAGTATTCAACCATATAAGATGATGTTTAATACATAAGTCGGAAAAACATTATTGTGTTTATCGACACCATAATTAGGCGTTATATAACGGACATTTCCCTCGTGGAGTAGAAGAAACGTTGTAGTTTGACATTCTTGAATAATAATGAGCCATTCACCTTAGATGTGGTCGACCCTGTATATACATGAAAAATTACCTCGAGTACCATCGACCATAGAGTTTCCTACAATACTTACTAGAGGGAACTCTGGCGCTAGTGTCTATGGGAGCTGCAATGCATCGCGCTTCAGCCAGCATGGGAATCATGGGTAGTACACGGATTTGTCTAAACTTCGTTCTTTCGGCTCCGTTTGGCTCCGCGTCGCCTGCATCCGCTTTGTCGCAAAACGAAGTTCAGCAAAAGTCAGCAGTTTCACTTCACCACTTTAACTTCTTTAGGCTCACCGATTCAAATCTGGTCACGAAGTTCACAACGATCCATTCTTTTATCCGAAAGAAAACCAAAACATAGCAATAAACAAAGCCACAAGTGCGTTCGAAGCCCGCAAGTACGAAGACTAGGCAAATCCGTGTACTACCCATCATTCCCATGGTGGCTGAACGATCGCAGCGCCAGAGTTCCCTCTAGGTCATTTTAGGAAACTCTATGCCATCGACCAATCGACAGTTTAGACACAAACCACCTTTTTCATTTTCCTGTGCTGCCTTCTGCCATTTTGGTAGGGGTTTGGTAGAAGCCGGAACAACTGGTATTGCCAGAAGCAAAGCCTCCGAGATGATAAAACGTTTAACGACTTTTCCGCTAGGGGAGAGCGCATGCGCGGGGGCGTCGCGAAAAAGGCGGATTCAATATCAATAGTTAAGAAACTCTATTGGTAGCATAGGTCAACAAACTCACTCATGAGTCGACTCACTCGGACTCCGATCGGGCCGCGAGTCTGAGTGAGGCCGGATAAATAATATTTTGGTGAGTTTGAGTCCGAGGGAGTCTGGTTGATGAAAATTTTAGTGAGTCAGTCCAAGTGAGTCCGGTTGAGGAAAATATGGCGAGTCTGAGTCCGAGTGAGCCTTAAGGGACTCTAAAGGCAAATAACAATTTATCTCAGAGTGAAAGCTCAATGTATGACAAAGTATAAATGGCAATATTATCAACAGCAGTGCCCTACCTACCGAGAAATTAAGCTAAATGTATCACACGGTGAGCGCCACGAGTGGGACATTTTGGAAGTGATCCCGATGATGTGGGAGAGTCTGAATACAAATAATCACTAGTAATCAAACTAGCTGCAATAAAAAAAAAGAACCTTCCGTGCATCAAGAGACGTAATAAAATGCTGCTTGTTCGTTTCTGTTTGATTCATGGAAAAAAGAACCTCTTTGGCATTGCCATGGGGAACGGCGCGCGTTGTTCTAAAGTTCCGTTTTCGCCGAAGTGCGCTTCGCCCGGCGCCCTGCTTCACTCACGCGGTCGCGTCTCAGTGGTAGTTTCGGTATCGCGTACTGCCGCGTGTGTTTTTCACGCTCGTGAAAGTCGCTGTGGCAGAAAGTTTGACAAAATTCGCAATGCCCATAGACTGTCGCGCCGCCAAGCGGAATTCAGGAGCGTCCTCTCGAGGAGGGTTAGTAGACGACAAAATGGCACCACTACGCAGTCGCTCCCTTGTTCGGCTGTGCTAGCCTCAGTGTTAACGCGTTGGAAAGAAAGGAACACTACGACTTTGCATGTTCCCTGCATCAGTGAACAAACCGGGCCCTCCGTGACACGAGAAATCTGATTCGTTCTTGCGAGACGCGAAGTTTTCGTGAAAATACGTGGCAACTCGCGCTTTCAATGCTAGCCCAGAGCGTACACATACTATCAGCTTCGCGAGGCTTTCTGTAGCCACGTAGGTTAGTTAAATGTTATCGTCTGACATATTCAGTTGAAGCTCACCCTGTTTTACTTGCATATAGGATTGGTCAGTGTTTCTTGTAGTGCATGAGTCCCATAACACTGTACGCGGGCGGTCGCGCGGGCTCGCGATGTGCTCTTGTATAACTGAGCGATCTCAAGTTGGCGACACATTAAAATAGAACCTCTATCCTTTGTCAGCAAAGCGCTGTTACGAATCGTGCGAGCGACGTTTCAATCATTCGAGGACGCATCTGCTCGACGCCTTTCGTGGAGCGAACGCTTTCCATCCACGCCGTCCTTCGCCCTTCGCCAGTGTGTTGGTAGTGTTGGGTTTCATAGCCACCGCTGCGCCGCTTGTTTTTGTACGTTTGTTGATAGGTGGCAGCACACTGCAAGCGATTTGCTTGTTGACCGGTTTGAGAGCAAAATGTTCGCGCCCAGATGTCTCTCTAATTGTAAACGTGGTGACGCGGAGTGGTCGAAGTCGTTCGTCGGAGGAAATTCTTCAGATTGCTTTCAGCAGTGATATTGAAGGAAACCATCTTGACGACGAGGATTTTTCACTGGACGTAGAAGACTGTGAAAGCACCGAGAGTGACAGCGACGATGAACAACAACTGCTAACTCACGAGGAGCGAGTTGCACTTCACGTCACCTCGTGCGTTAATGTTCTTTCACGCTCGTAAGTCACTTTGATTGTATTTAATGTATAATATCCTTGAGCGAGATCAAAATAAAACCATAGTTCCTCTTGTGCATTGCATGTATCACAATTATTGTGGATATTATGGAGCGCCGCATGCCACCAACACGCTCGAGCTCGACCAGCGAAGCGAAATGGTTTGAGCGATGGAACGTGCATTCACGGCCACAATCCACGCCTCTCGGCTAACTTCTTCGACGTTGCGAAAAGCATATGTGTGCATTCTTTTCGATATTCATGTTTCGATCGTGCTGATCGAACCTGCAACATGCGAGTGAATTGAATCGCACACGGCTAGAGTTTCAGCATGGCTGTAACACAAGCGCTACTGAATGGTATGGTAAATGCTTGTGTTCCGTTGAAGACGTAACTACGCGTTCCCGACTGCGCAAGTAATGACGACGGCGTATTATGTTTGCAAACCATAACCACGTTAAACGTGTGGTCCCGTGCAGCAGCGATGGCGCTACTCGCTGGCGGCCTACTACTGCCGCAAATCCGTCAGGTAGGCTCGGTACGTACTATACCTCGGAGTGCCGTTCAGCTCATACGTCAATTCTAGATCATGCAGTTTTATGTAGCACGCACAGGATTTCGCGAAGCATCGTTATGCACGGTAACGGAGCTGAAATATAACCTTTCACACCGCAGCAAATAATTAGGTGGCGAGTCCTTGCACTTTTCATGGTTTGGGAAAGTATTCTAGTCTCATATCCATTTCAGCGCAGCTCATGACTTCATCCGGTGAAGATAGGACGTTCGCACGTCCTATCTGTTCCTATGCTAACAAACGGGTTGACCCTCCTCCTGGCGCCATCTTGAAAAGCACGGCGCGCCACCTATAGTTCGTGGGCATTGCGAATACCGCATGCATGTGACGTTGCCGGTGCCCGAATGGTGCACGCCGCCAGTGCACGCCGCAGCGCAGTAAAGGCGGGCAACGTTGGGCACGGTAACAGTGACGTGCGAAATTCCGCTTTCAGGCGGGTGATTTGAAGTGCGCTAACGCGATGCGGACCACTAAAACGTGATTTTATTTGAAAATAAGCACTTCCTTAGCATAAAAGTAGCACTACGAGGTTTCTGGACCGCTACTTCAACAATCAACGTCGACTTAATATTTGCGTTTAGTGTCCCTTTAAGTGTCCCTTTAAGTTCATGAGTGAGTCTGAGTGAGCTTCACCTTTTGTTACCGACCTATGGTTCTGTCTACTCATCTTCAGCATTACTATCAGCCTTATATCGGCTTACCTTTACACTCAAGTCTGTTCACCCATATCTCAACACACTTGCGATCATACGCAACCTCAATATTTATTGATCGGAGGCGTGAGTTAGGGGATGGGGGTTTCCATGACCCTTAAACTCTTTCATGAGAAGTTCTTGATAAAGACATCTCGTTTGAGTCGCGTATTTAATACAAATGTTCTTCCTGGATTGAAACCATTGATAACTCGTATTTGAAGGTACAAGACCAAAATACGTATCGTAGAGCACCGATTATATGAGATATTGGCGTTAATAATCATTGACACCACGATCAAAAAATTTAATTTTATGCTAACGAACTCACGAGTCGACTCACTCAGGCTCAGGTCAAGCCGTGAGTCTGAGTGAGTCCGGCTGAGTAATATGTTGGTGAGTTTGAGTCCGAGTGAGTGTGGTGGAGAAAAAGTTTAGTGAGTCTGAGTCAGAGTGAGTCCGGTTGAGGAAAATTTTTGTTTGTTTGAGTCCGAGTGAGCCCTCAGAGCAAAATATATTTCTTGAGTGAGTCTGAGTGAGCTCCAACTTTTTTGCCGACTTATGATATGGTAGTATTATCCATTGTATAAGTAGAGATCAAGTCAATGCTGGACACCATGAATAACTTTTAAAAACACTATCCATAGTCGATTTACCGATTGTTCTTCCGTCACCGGCATGCAACACCGACCATCGCACTCGCAGGTGACATGCGAATATGCGTTTCGGCACGGCGCCACGGTTCCCAGGCGTGTGCACACGATCGTTGTCTCGACGCAACACTCGGACGGGGTTTCGCTGGAGGAGATCCGGCAGCAGGTCATGGAGCAAGTGATCCGGGTCGTTGTGCCCGAGAAGTATCTGGACGACGAGACCGTCTTCCACATCAACCCTTGCGGCAGCTTTACAGAAGGCGGACCCATGGTAAGTGCAATGACGGTCACTTTGGCTCTAACCGCCCATCTTGAAATCTATAGATCATTACTTTGTGAATATCAAGCGTGATAGGAATAATTTAGGTTACGCACAAGCTAATATCGACGCCAAACGCGTCTAGTAAACGTAGTAACTGAGCCATCCTAATTACCAATGCTTTCGCGAACTCCTGGGCCAGCTACATCAGCCAGCAATAATTTAGCTTCTACACAAAATTTGACGTTGAATTGTCCAAGAGGCAAATCTTAAAAAAGCATCGTGGACGGAATACCACGAGAAATCCAGCCGGTCACATTGGTTGATTGAATTTGTCCGCGCCATGAAGTAAGCAGTAATGCATTTGCCTGCGGTGGTCGAAGCAGTCCAAGCATTCAAGATTTGTCTCCGATATGACGGACCAGGCCACTGGCTCCGGGAACCACCCACATCGATACTAACAGAGACATCTAAACAAGGGGGATTACCGCTCTGCAACTTGCAACACCCGTAAAGTGCAACATGCACAAGCAAGTGCGCATGAGGTACCCTGCATGCACCCGCCAGCAGCCTTCACCGTCGCACTGCCTAGCGCCAGTGACCAAGGTCGCCAGCGACTCCAGATAAAGATAACTCCAGTAGAAATGAGTCCCGTTTAGATTAAGTAGCTCATTCTGTTAGTACACGCGAATTTTTCACCAGAACCGAGGGTGGTGGCATTGCGCAGAAAAGGCCGCCTCGCTATCATGTCAGACGGAAACACCCCGTGACGAAATTTGAAGCTGAACGTCGCCACCAATCGCGGCTGATTCGGCACGTTTTGCGTGAAAAGCATCTGTCGCGATGAGTCGTATGTCATTTTTGAAACTGTCACGCGCTTCGTTACGGGGCGTTTCTGTGTGACATATAGCATCCTTTCTATGCGCTCCCGGTGCGCTTCTCTTCAGTATTTCATATGCAGTCGATTACAACCTAAGAATCAAAACCACGATATGATTACGAGAGACGCCGTAGTGGAGGGCTCCGGACATTTCGAGCACCTGGGGTATAACGTGCACCTAAATCTAAGTGCACGGGCCTCAAGCATTTTTGCCTTCATCGAAAATTCAGCCACCGCGGCCGGGATTCGATCCCGCGACCTGCGGGTCATTTCTACCCTGGTTCTACGGAGAGGGTTGCGTCATTAACAAAGGAACAACGAATCATCGGATAAGAAAAAAAAAAACGAAGATGACCAGAGGAAATGGCGAGGAACGCCTAATATCAATTTAGCCACTGATTACAGTTCATGCTAATGAAAGAGTGCTGATGTGATGAAGTTACAAACCCGACTATCGGCACAGGGTGACGCAGGTCTGACGGGCCGCAAGATCATCGTGGACACGTACGGCGGATGGGGAGCGCACGGGGGCGGTGCCTTCTCGGGCAAGGATCCAACTAAAGTGGACCGCTCGGCCGCGTACGCTGCTCGCTGGGTGGCCAAATCGCTCGTCGTGGCCGGCCTCTGCAAGCGCTGCCTCGTTCAGGTCAGCATCATCTGCTACACTTAGCTTAATACTCAAAGTGTGCGTGTTATTATTACTATTAAACAGGGTAATTCATTATGGGTGATGGTTAATCTTGCGGTAATCTTCACTTAATTGAAAGGAAAACAAGTGCAAGAAATGGAAATACGGCCAGGCCATTTAGAGCTCACAGCATCGGCTTCTTTTCGAACTTTGGTAACCTGCCACTTCTGCCCAGGGTCGAACCCTTTACCGCGCAGCGCCTGGTGCGGCCACACAGGTGACAATGTACAATAATGGAACGGACGTAGGCGTTCAATCCATTTGCTGTCGTATTACTGCTGTTCGGAGTAAATAATCAAAAAGGGGGATTAAATAATCGCAGATGACAAGTTACGTATCGCACGAAATAGTATTCTATTTCCTACTTTGTGTTCATGACGTGGCCCCGACTTGGCGGGCTTACTTTTCAGTCTAAGAAAGTGTTGAACAGTCCTTTTGATTTCAATGATGCTACTGTCCTTTCACTTGCAATAACGCTACACAATAGCGAATACAAGAATGGTTGGAATTTGCAATAACATGTCGCATCCGCTCGCAGCTGTCGTATGCCATTGGCATCGCCCAGCCAGTTTCCATTTCAATCTTCACCTACGGCACTGCGATCAAGACGCCTAGGGAGTTACTCCACATTGTGAAGGAGAATTTCGACCTCAGACCCGGAAAAATCATCAAGTAAGTAGCATGGAGGTTAACCAGAAAAATTACGAAGCTTGCAAAAGAAAAAAAAGGTCACAGCTTCACCGCAAGGGCGAAGCAATGAATGCGATAGCAACAAATTGTAGTGTTATACGAAGTGAGGCTGGCAGCTAACTGTTTTGTATCCGATCTCGCGTAACTACAAAACGCTAGTGTAAGAGAATACGGCCGCTCCAGGGAGAGATGCTCTCCGCATAGTCACGTCGCGTTGAGAGCGCAGCACGAAGAAGGGTATACGAGCCGCCCGCTGCGATGGCTGTCAAGATAGCGCGCGCGCCAGCGATCGCGACCGCGCTCTTGGATTCAAAGTTCAGTCTCTCCCCCTCCCCCCCCCCCCCCCCCTTCGCGTCTTTTTTCATGCTGGTTAAGATGGGTGGGGCGTTTCCTGTCTGCTTCGACGGCAGGCCTCCCGAGCGGTGTGATGTTATCGCATACATCCTTCGAGCGACGGAAAAGGGACGGCTCGTTTCATCTCTGCTTCGGCAGCGTTCGTCGCCCCCCGCTCGCGTGCTTTTAGTCGCGGTAGGACATACGATGCGCGGGAGGATTTTATCGAGTTGGACTTCATACGGGAGGGACATGACGGCGACGGCGACGGCAAAAACCTGTCGAGACTGTCCAAATAATTGCTATCGCAATAAAAAGGAGCAGAAGGAAAAATTGATTGCACCTCCATTCTTTCTAGATCGGTGGCGACGTTAGCGCGATCACCAGTCTTCCTCTCTCTCTCTCTTTTTTGGTGGGTGTGCAATTGGTGATCGGTAAGAGCAGCAATCGGGACTAGTTGGTTGTACTACATGCGTTCTGTGTCTGTGGTGCCTCTAGTCCAGTACGTTGAAAGCGCGATTACCCAAGATGGTGATCAGTGGCGCAGCCAGAAACATTTTTTTCGGGTAGCGGGACTGAGTGGTGGTTGACCAGGATCACAAAACGTTGGCTAATAATTAACTAATTGCACACGACTGCAAACAATATGTTGGTCACATTAGTCTGAGTTATTCTATTTTTAGTTTGGTTCTTGATACGTATAAATCCCGTTACCCGTCACATAAGTGAAGGGTAACGGGCATTTTATCGATTCAGTATTTTATATATGAACTTTTGTTTAGACATTTACTTGTATTTGGCGCTATCCGAAATATCTCCACAAAAACGTAGACGGGGTGGGTTGGCAGAAACGGTGAAGGGAAAGAGTAAGCAAAAAGGCATAAGTTATGAAGACAGTGCCGCTGGTGACGTCATTATACTTACAAATACCGCATTTTCAAGAATTTAAAGCGGCTACGAAGTGTCAAAAAAATCTGCCAATAAAAAAACCTATAAAGATAAGACAAAGAGGGTGCATCGCATGACAATTTTGAGCCCATTTAGGGAGGGTAGCCCAAACGTTAAAAAGTGAGGAATCAGGAAAACCACCTAAGCAGATGACGACAAGCAGTGTTTTCAAATCACCTCATTATGCTGCGCTAAGTCCGTCCACATAAGGTGTCCGATGTCCCGCTCGCGTGGCCACTCCGCTCGTGCTTGGGGGGGGGGGGGGGGGGTATGGCCTTGTGAGCAGTGTTGGCGGTAACGCGTTACAAGTAACGGGGTTACCACTACCGCGTTACTTTATTCAGTAACTTAGTAACGTACTCGTTAACATTTCGGAACTGTGACGGGTAACGTATACTTTCGTTTCCGTTTTTTGTAGCGTTAGCTACCCTGGCCTAGCCGAGCCAGTTTCGCGTGGCTCCTCAAGAGCCATGCTGCGCATGCGCGAGGATCAGTGATGTCACACAGCTGGCGCATCGGGGCCGGCACCTCCCGCGCACTCCGCCGCTGCCGCGCGCGACTCGCTGCCGCCAGTCTGCGCTTTCCAGAGGAGTGACGTCGTAGCCGAGGTAGACGTACTGGCACCGGCGCGCACGCAGCTATTCGCCTTCGCTGTGCAGTCGCCGTCTGACACTGCGCTGGAGCCGCTTGATAGCGCCTCTGACTGGCGTTTGCCAGTGTGGTTTAGCCATGGAGAAGGAGAGCGCAAATGCTGCTCAACGGCGCAGAAGAGCGGAGAAGCTTAACTCATCGGATCCCGAAGTAGTTGCCTGGTAAAATAAATATACATGTGCCACATAATATGTATACCATGTGTGTGTCATTGGAGCAGCAGTAAGCATGATAATCAAGCTAATCCTCAACAATCAGGAAAGCTAGAACAATCAGCTGAACCTTTGCTAACGCTACGTTATTCTGGCATAGCCGAGCTAAGCCACTGCAAATTTTTGGTTACTCGATTATTTTTATTCAAATAATCCCGGGAGTTTTACACAAAATTCATTCGTCTTGTAGGAGCCACTTTCCCAGAGCTCGCCCCGACGTTATTGTGTCACAGCGGCGGATCTGCTGTCGGCCCCCCAAACGCTGACAGAGCGACCCCGCGCGGGGTCCTTTGTTGTGCGGGGGGAAATTGCAATGGGAGCAAATCGCCGAAATTTCTTGAATGGATCTGCTACAGTTTCGGCCGCCTTGCTATCGAGGTTCAAGTTGTCGTTGATTGTCGATGATGTGAAGCGAAATGCAGTCCTCATAACCGTCAGAAGTGAGCTGCCGAGATTTGCTTGGCTTGTGGACATCAAGACTCGGAGCGAGCTCCAACACAACGGAGGATGACTTCTTCGGAAATGCTTTCTTGACATCATTGCCACCTGAACATGAGCGACTGTCTCGGTACATTTGGTGCCGCATGGCATCGCGATGAGCGGGCTCAAGGAAAACTTTCCGCGCGTTCACTAGCTTTTTCTGAAAGTGAATACACGAATACCACATAGCGCATCTCTCGAGCTCCTATTTAGCGTAGGTGCGGACGTATTCGCTATAGCTTTGAGATGCAGCTGTTGCTTACAATCAGCAATTTGTAGTTACGTTAGGAAGTTGTCCCTGCAATACTCTAGCACTGTTTATAAACTTGGTATCCAAATTAGTTTTGCTTCTCGTTATCTGCAACTGTGACTACGTTTTTGGTTATTGAATTCCTGAGCGAGCGAGGCTAACCATGAACACCTTCACATACACAGTCGCAATATCTGCGGTAATTATACAGGTTATTTGAAAAAAAAAATTGCTCATGTGCGCAAATACTTTTTTCCCAGATTTATGACATTTAGGCATTTCTTTATTGCTCCAAAATTTGCTCGTTTGTTATACAAGTAGAAACACGCCACCGTAATTTCTGCAAATTTGTTCAGTGATGTTTTCTTTGCAGAGAGCGTTGATGAAATCGATCACTTTTTGTTTAATGTCCCATTGCGAAAAATAACTTCTCCATGTGCCACAGAGTCAGAAGTCATCACATGTAACTATACAAGCAACCTTAGGCTGCGGTTATAGTCCTGCCAAGGTACAGCGCATTTGTGCAAGTTATTCTCGTTAAATCAGCACTTCGGGTAAAATTGTTGTTTGGGCTAGAACTTTTATGTGAAATATAAATATGAGCTTTATAAAGTTGCTATTGTAGGTTCCTGCTGCGACCATACGGCAGAAGTAACGTCGGTTACTTTTTTTCGGTACGGTAACGCGTTAACTTTTTTTATGGGTAACGTAGGGCGGTAACGCGTTCCTTTTCCTTTATCGTAACGATTAACGTATTTAGTTACTTTTTTTCGGTAACGCACACAATCCTGCTTGTGAGTAACACATCTGACAATGATTTGAGGCTAGCAAAGACGGTCATTGTTGTTAGCCCTATGGGAGCACGGCGCAGCGACGTGGTGGGAGCGGGAATGAGATACAATTAAGAGGGCGGAAAGAAGCGCAAACCTTCTCCAGATAAGCAAAACGCACGACCGCAGCCGTGGTCAAGTTGTTGGAGCGTCCATCTCCAATGGGGGCACTGGGTTCGATTCCCGGTGCCGCCAGGCACCTACCGGGTTTTCTACCGGAGAAACATGCAGGTACCGCGGCCCACTGTTGTGTGGTACTCAACTCTCGAGATGGCCTCTCGTCTTTACCATTCCCTTTCCCCCTCCCATCAATGGGCCGTGCTCTCTTGCAGGCCAGAAATAAACGTCTTTCCTATCCTCAAACCGCTACTACCGATCACCAAGTCGGGGTACCTCTCTCCCCATGAGAAAAACCGGTATATGCCCCGCAGCACTGGGAATCGAACCCAGTACTTTGCGCATTGAAGACGAATGCTGTACCGCTACAGCACATACACACATATCTAGATATACAGACGTCAGACTCTGGCCAGGCGGCGCTGCGAACACCGCCACCAGCGCCCTCATCGCAGCCCTGGCGCTAACTGGGTAGTACAAAGAGAGCCGTTCGCAAGCGAATGTGCATAGGCCACAATATAACCACCACTCTTTCGTTGGTGTCGAGGCGCGGCTTCTTAAAGATCAAGGTTCTGGAAACCTTCTTCCGCCAATCTACGCTTCAGAAACAAAGGAAGCTGATCAAAGCGAACTGCGAGTACAATGCAAAAGAAGTTTTAGTTATTCCGGCGCGCTGCAACTCGCAAGTACAAGCGAGCATCGCACGACATCGAGTTCGAGGCAAGCCCTTCGACATCCGTTCTCTAGCGCCTAAATGAGTTAAAATCGGGTACATACGTAATGCCAAAGTGACGAAGTACATACACGATCAATTTACTTAGCTATGTATCTTACGATCAGTGACGAATGGCCCCGGCGATTTTCGCCTTACCAGTTGCATTCTCTCTTAATTCATCTCTGGTTTCCTGTGCATTGGAGCTGTTTTATTACGCACCTTCAAATGGTCTCTTGATGGTCGTCTTCTCTTCGTATATACTGCAAATGGGGATACACGCGTGTCCACTTTCGAGGCGTACAACCAAAGGCAAAACCGTGGCCTCCGAGATAGCTACGGCAACCGCGGAGGCCACGGGCAAAACAAACCTAAAGGTGGTCACGACCAACATTTTGCGATTTACCTGTATGACGCACGTGTTAGCTAGTTAGAACCAGAACTCTGAGCCTTCAAAACGTACGTCCGCGATGCTGTGTGGTGACGACCAACTCCGATTAAAGGTTGTCGCGGTGTGCGTATCACGCGTTCAGTCTGCATCTAGCTGCTCACTCTGTGTTTACACGGTACGCACCGCGGTCAGAGCCTCTGCTGAGCTTCATAGTCAAGGTTACCACGATTCTCCATCAGGGCTACGCCAAATAACAGCAGAGCCAGATTATCACACTTTCTCATGCGACCGGCTGTGGAGAACGCGGATACTTCGCTTACCCAACACGCTCGCAACGGCCTGTCCGGCGCTCTCGCCTTTCTTCTTCGTACGACAGCTGTGGAAATCGGTAAAACTGAACGTTGTTATGCAGTCCTTTACGTCCGTGACAATTCACAACGCAACAGTAGCGTCGATCGCGGCGTTTCTTCGCTGCGTGCGGGGCGGTCCCGTCTGCTGTTGTTTTCACCGTCGTTCTGACGAGTGATCCAGCAGGCACTTCATGACGGTTCGGTGGCACATCCGACTAGCGAAGAGAAATTCACATATCTCGTTCCGAGTGTTAAATGCGCAAAACACACGCGATATTAAGCGCAATCGTTGTTTCGTACTCGCTAGTTGCACCTGGCACCCTAACCTGGTCCCACAGCAAACTGCGAGGGAGTCTGTCTTCGTACTACCCAATACTTCTCAGACAGGTGGCGCCAGGCGCCTTGGGAACTATATTCAAAAAAGCCTATTGGACACGTCTCTCTTCCCAAATTACCGAGCATATGCCGAATGCTGGGCTTGTGCTCTTCGGGTATGAACTTGTCAGGGGCGTAGCCAGGGGGGGGTGGCTCAACCCCCCCTCCCCCGAAATTTTTCAGTTTTGCATGCGTGTATATACACGCACACATACAAACGCACGCACGAACATACATAAAGTATGGTTGAACCCCCCCCCCCCCCCCCCGAAAAACTTTCTGGCTACGCCCCTGGAACTTGTCAATGCCCGTTAGGAAGGCGCCTCTTCTGCCCAGCATCGCACGACATTGTGCATGCCTACGTTAGCCTTCTTTTTGCATTTGCCTAGATTCTTCAAAGCCGTAAAGAACTGATCACGCGCTATTCGCTTGCTCGTGCCTCCTGTTATCGTGATATACTTTCTGCCCTTGTAACAGCAAACTATGAAAAGAAATTGTTGCGTTATATTCGCGAAACATTCAAAAATAGCGGTAGTTTGTCAAGATATGCTTTCGCGTCGTCACAGCGCAAGGAAGCTGAAACTGTCGTCATAGTTCTAGACGCCAAGCAGTGTTTCAACATGCAGTACACAAGGTCCCACTGTAAAGAACTTTCTCAAGAGCATCTTTCTCTGTGCCGATCTGTCCTGGCATTCTGAATTAATTGGCTAGACAATAAATTACATTTGTGAGGTCATTTTTTATGAACTACCGGTGCCTTACAAAAAAAAAAAAAAACATTTTAAATGTTTAACCTACAGTATACAACTAAAAAAAAGCTCATATACAAACATAATTAGCAATATGTAAATAATCTTCATTAGAGTAATATACGATTTGACCTTACCTTTACAACATATTGTTATGAACGACTTTGGAGTAGCTTAACTTCTGCAGAGCATTTGTAGTGCATAGCTCGTAGTTTCAAAAGTGGCAAATACTGTCAAAAAGGGGGAAAAAAGTCATGTACTCACACAAACTGCTATGTTACAGGGACCTCAAGCTAAAGGAGCCCATCTACAGGAGAACCAGTGCATACGGACATTTTGGTCGGTCCGAGTTCACATGGGAACAACCAAAAAAGCTGATTGTCTGAGATGGTGACAACACAAGCTACTTGTCCATGGCTTTCGCTGCAGAAGACAGCTTGCAGTTTGATGTGATGTGGCTCTGGTTGTGCACAAGGCCACAGTTCTTAACTTTTAATACATGGCTCCCATGGAGCTCACTTCATGTATTAAGTGATTATTGTTGGTACATTACAGTAATGAAGACATGCCATGAAGCTGCCCTTCACACACCAAGCCAAGAACACTGTGTCATACAGTAGGAAGCAATTTCCATGCTTACGCATCATTTTTGACATCACCACTATTGGGCTCTTTAAAGTGATTGGGCTCTTTAAAAAAGAGTTCGGATCACTTTTGAATGGCTCTGCAATGGTTCTCAATGGATCACAGCCAACTGTCAGTGGTAAGCTCTAAGAGTAGCAAGAAACATAGTTCAATCTTTGTAAAAATATAGTCACGACACTGGATATCAACTGCTTTCATTTTTATTGTGGGCAATGTAACTAGTGAACACAGGGAACATAGGTGTTCATGGCTTTAAAATAACAATAAATTTTGTAGCAATTTAGCACATATACATTGTACAGAAGGCAAGACTAAATGCGTCATATTATAGCACACATCTGTAAACGGTAATGTACAATATGCACACATTTCATTTCTTACAGGTTTCTAGCATATGAAGCTTTCACAGAAAGCAAATAAAAAAGACAGCATAAACAAAGTACAATAACAATGGGAAACATTGTACATTTACGATGCTATAACAGTAAATCTTCTGTACACGCTTGAAACATGCTGCTGTATGAGAATTGCAGTCCGAACACTAGCCACTGAACAGACCCCTAGAAACTGACAAGTCCCAGACAAAGAATGGTTTCATGTAAGACTGTTGTGCCATCCAAGCTTTTTCATACACTGTTTCACCCAATAAGCTCAGTACTAATGCAAACTCACATATCCATAGACGAGAACAGCTACTACTACACAAAAAGTGCAGAACACAAAGCAATATATAAGGGGCCAAAATTCATTAGTGATTGATGCCAGCTTAATTAAAATCAGAAGTATAGCTTTTTGCATGTGCACAAGCTTCTGAATAAATAGTCGAGAAAGTGCTTTGCCTCGCTTCTTCATTGGGACGGCAATGTGAGAAAGAATACATGTCTGGCACAGGGCCTTGGCCAGCTGGTGCCAGGAGTGCTGTTCTCGTACCACAAGTTGCCTAATGACACATATTACATCTGCAGACACTTAGTAAGTAGTAATTACGACAAGTGTATAAATATAAGAACAATAGCATTCCCAAAAAATACTGCAAGTAGAAACTCAGATGGGTGGCATTTGTGCAGGCAGGATTTCATACAACTGCTGTGGCTAGCACTTCCGAGCCAGCAGAAAGAACAGTTGAGAATTTTCTCTCTCTCTTTTTTCTTTTTACTTTCGTGCAGAAACATCAGTTTGCTTCATAAAACAAACAAAAAACAGCCAAGCAGAAGGTTTTAAACCAATATCACTTTTTTTTAAATAGTTTTTGTTCATTCTGTGGCCTCACGTCTAAGGACAATTTGCGGCACTTTAATGAATGCTTTTCTCTTAACTCTCTACAGCACATATTTAGACAAAAGTCAACAAGACCAAACTATAAAACACGACACGTCAATCATCATGATAACCTAACATAAAATGTAATAAGCCGCACAATCTACCCTGACACAGACAAACCCAAACCACCGAGTATAATTATTACCAAATGTTTATAACTCTACCTAAAAAGAAAGAGAAAGGAGACAATATTTTCCATTGCAAACATTTCTGCAATAAGCAGCAAATAACACGCATTACATTCAATACAAGAAATTCCTATTGCCTTATGTTCTCAATTGAAAGAGCTTGTGCTAGCACCATGCAATAAAATATTAAAACAATGTGAAGCTAGACAAAGTAAAGTAACGGTCCAGTGGGCATTCTAATTGACTGACAGTGTCACGCGTCAAGGAAAGACAGGACTTGGTACACAGGAGGAGGGCACCATAGAGGAAGGGCAAAAGATGAGGCACATAAAACAGCTTCACTGGCAGTTCAATGTATGGCACTTCTGTCGCAAATGTCACCCTGAAAGACTAGTGGTTTGTTAGTGAATGCGGGGTCATCAGTGCACCCAGCAGGGAGATGCAGCACATCGCTTGTGCCTTGCCATTGCAGGCAATCAGCTGCGATTCCTTGCATCTGCTCATTAGCAAATTATACGCACCATCACTGATAGCACTGTGCATGCCATGCTGCCAACATGCTCGCTCCAAAGAGGCAGAAGACTGGATTCTTGCCTTCAGGCACTAGCTGCTGGAAAATGGATTAATCCCAGCACACCGCTTAATTTGCTGCCACTCACATTAAAACTATACAGTTAAATAATACACAAAATCCCCTGCCACACTATGCACAGCTCTCAGGAAAAAGAAGGAAAGAAAGGATACCTTGCATAACATACATCACTCAGTATGGCACATTTCTGAAAGTGTGAAGGTACAGTTATTGTGTACAATACCCCAGCCTATCCATGCATCTTATCTGGTATGTGAGCAAAATCCACACACTTAAGAGTTGATTTGTAGAGCTGTGTACTCTGGTTTCCTGGTTCAACTACAAAAGCATTCTTGGAACAATTTATCAGCCAAACAGGGCTGCAGAGTGTTTCATTTTGTAAAGGTGCAAAAAAAAAAAGCGGCAGATTGCTTGGAAAATGATAAATTGTCACGGGCCTAAGATGTACTTGAAATGTGAAAATGAACTGAAAGGTTAATAATTTGTCAAATATTAACTGCTAAACATTAGTCACACAAAGAAACACCGAGAAAGAAAACTGCCTCAATTTAAGGTGACCTCTCATTATACGTATTTATAAAGTTTCTGCTGCATTGTACAAAGGATGAAATTACTTCCTTTCAAGTCCTGCTAAGCAGGGTTTCTTGAATGGCATTATTCAAAGCACACAGAGTGCCCATTAGGCTTTCTAAAAGAGGTAGAATGGCAAATGAGAGCAAACCTATTATAACAGGTGTGCTAAGAATACAGCGGCAAGTACACCTCAAAGGAAATTGGCATTAAATCATAAGTCAGCCATTCTTGGACAACTACGCCACTCAAAAAAGGCTTCTTCACTCTTCATGTCCGCACACGCGCCACAATAAATTTTTTAACCACATTGAAATTTTTAGGCTTAAAAGCTTTCACAAAACCGCTGCTCAATGCGACCACTAAATTGTGAACAAATACATGCACACATCCTTTCCTGTCCAAAGCAGTCTCACTTTACTAAAATGTTGTAGAATGTCAGCACTTGTGACGGTGATTCAAGTGTCCTCCTACATCCAACATATATGAGACAGCCTGAAGCAATGGCAATATCTTGCGTGGCTAATGAGTGGTTTGAAAACTGGTATCATAGTGTTCAGCACATGCCACGTTCCCAATTCCTCTAGTAGCAGTTAAGCCCGCTCAGCCTATAACGGCAAAGCCACCTGTTCACTAGCCAAGTGGCTCATGGCACATTTACACATGGAACCCTGACTGGAACATGTTAGTCTAGTATTGTAACTCTTACTGTGCATGAACACAGCAGGACCATTTTCTCAAAACTACGTACACATTGAGCACGTGGAGAGTCTGATATGCCCTGCACAAGGAGAAGCTTACTGCTCCCCTTAGATTCTTGAGCTGTCAGACTACAGCTAAGGTCGCTCGACAGTGGTGCATGTGTTTGCTTTCTTTTTCTTATGATGAGGCAGGAAGCACTATGTAGTGAACCCGAGGCAATTGCCAGAAAATCTTGCCAGAAAATGGTATTTTACAGTGAAATTTTAAAAACTGCAGTCCTACAAAGAGTTTTGATCAATGTGCCCAGTGAAAGCAGCACATTCTGCCTCTTAATACAAATGGCACAACTTCATTAGTACTGATAGTGCACAATAGGAACTACGAGTTTTAATTGTAAACACAATAAAAAAAAGAAAGAAAGAAACTGAACTTCACTGCAGCAAAATTTTTTTTATGCCACACATTACTTGTACCAAAATTTGAGACAGTTTTCCACCTCTAAACTTCTCATTTCGGTAAACATGGCTAGAGAAATGAAAACAACTGTAATGTCGATATGTGTTATTTAAACAGAGCCCTCTCAGTTTTCACACAATGAAGTTCAGAAGAATAGTTATATTGTCCCAAGAACCTTTTCTACAATTAAATTCCAAATGAATTGCACAGAATGTATCTATAGCTACATGAAACAGCAAATGCATAAGAAAAATAGCTATGCATCAAATGAAGATAGTTATGACATATCAGTCTGGAGAAGCCATCGCAGCAATAAACTGTGTATTCTAAACAGCACAAGTAATCTCATCATCCATGTCTTCTAGCCTATCAGTAATTCTTTCTCTTTATTGCTTTCACAAATGCATTGTGTTCTGCCCCCATAATTCAGTAAAAAGCAATAGTTTTACCATTCTGCTGTAACCAAAAGTTTAGCTTACACACTACTCTGGCTTGTTATAATAAATTCAACTGTGCCATGGTACTACCAGTAATTAAGTTAGTGGCACTATCTGTGTGTCAATGCCCATGTACTAGGTACTAATATGAGCAAAATAAGCGATAACCCCAACATCACCCCAGTGCTCCAAAATGCTATGGGACTCCTAAAACTGTACTACAAGATAAACTTGAAGTGATAGCTTAAACAACAGACAAACAATGTTACTGACAAAAAGGTAAATAAAGAATACGTGTACATGACTATTGCTCTCCACAACTCCATTTAAGTAGCTCAAAAGCATGTCACTAACTCTAATGCACATGTTTGTCCATAAGTTTTCAAACTTCTGTACACCAAAAGTAGAACCTCACTAACATGCAAATTTACAAATTCCTAGGTGCATAATAGGTCACCCAGATATCTGAAAACCTGCTTTTTTTCTTATTTTTTGACCAGTCGCTATGACCCTGGCAACACAATAGGCCCATATCGTAATTGTAAAGCTAGCTTTCCTGCAATGCAGTTAGCCCATCTAATGGCTGCTAGTCACTTCTGTAAACAGAGTGTTCAAGCACAGTTTGCTTCTGCTATGACGCAGAAAATGTAGACTTGGCTCTCTTGATATGAACACTCATAATAGACACGCTCCAGCACGTGCAACTAGGAGCTGCTCTCCACTTGAAGCACAACAGGTGCCGCCATTAGTCGGGCAAATGTGCAGCGCAGAAGCGCACTTGCAGATTATGAAACAGGTCTATTTCGAAAATTTGACCAAATGTTGACATATAAATTTTTAGTTATTTCCAGAAGGAGGTACAAATGTGTTGCTTTTGTAACCCCTTTTAAAAATTATTTATTAATGATTGATTGCAAGTTATGGTAATTTAATTTTTTTACAAATGATAATACATACTGCATTATATGCAAAAGCGTTGGTTATGTATCTGGAACCTCAGAAAAAAAAAAAGTAATTTTCCTGTGGCAACAAAGCAGCTAAGCAAAGCTGAATATTGTATTTCTTTTGGCATAAGATGCCTGCATACATTATTTTTGCCCATGAAACAATCCCCCAAACCTAACAATTCTCTCATAGGTAGCTTTTTTTTAAAGGCCAGTGCGAAAAAACTTCTCTTATACATTTACTCTGTCGCAAAGCAGAATAAGTGTGCTCAATTACATGAAAATTGGCAACATCCCTATGCATGACCTAAACATGAGGCAGAAATGTTAAAAATGCAAGAGAATGAAGACTCCAACAGCAATGACAGTGGCCAGAAAGAAGCGACTGGTCAGGCAGTTGCAGGATTTGACAAGCTGTGTCATTTCTTACATGCCAGCAATGCAGGACAGATTCATGACGCATGTGAAAAAAAAAGCTCTCCTTTCAAAAAGCCAAAACATATGCCTGTAGAACAGACATTTTCAACGAGAGAAAAAAATAAATGCCCTTGTGGTGAGCTCCTGGCTCTTTTACTTGCCTAAGCGGTTTAAAAAAAAAGACATGGTTAGCTGAATAAATTCTCTTACATCTCCTCGCCCTCAAATATAGCAGCAAGGTTCTACTAGTATACATCGAATATTTTCATTTGCATTCCAATGTAGACAAGTTTTGACTATTGTGCTCAATAATGCTCTTCATTAACTTCAAAGCTCTTCATTAACTGCAATATTGCTGCAGAGAGCAGTGCAATGCATACGTCTTTGGAGTGTGTTAGTTGGGTAAAATGTAAAACACAACTAGAGAAAAGACAGCGTGTTCCGAAAAATGCTTACAAATGTTTCTACAAAAAAACTAAAGTGACACAGGAAAATATTTACATATATAAACTACAAATTGGGCATCTTTTTTATGTACATATTTTTTCTACATACGCACAGATAAAAGAAATGGCAATTGGAATATGCCCATAGTGTGTTACGAAAGTAAATGGGCTGCTTAGCACTGCTTTCAGGTTATTACAACGTCAATGAAGTTACTTACTAATGAAGACAGAAGTCACAGCTTCTGCGTCAGTTCCACATTTCCACATTATTTAACTCAGTCTGATGCTAAAAGACCAACACAGCTTTATAAACTTAGCATAAATGTACAACGGCAGTAAAAGATAGAAAAAAGCAACAGGGAGACAACACCATTGAACTACTAAAAGTGATCTGCATTGCCAAGCCTACTAAACAGATTAACAATGCCAGAAGATGAACACACAGTGAGCAAAGGTGTTTCCCCACTATGTATGTAAAATGTCTGCAAGGAGAATAACACACTTCAGGACACATGGCACGAGCCCAAAAATTATCAGCAGCAATCAGTTACCCTAGCCGGCACAGCTTTTACAAATGGAGCACACAGCACAGAGGTACAAACAACATCAATGTTTCACCAGGCGCTGCTGGTCACAAGGCCTTTGGCAAGGAGCATCAGCAGTTCCTTTCATGAGAGGCGCGAGTGCACCACATACAGTTAGGCTAAAGTGGACACCCCTGCTCCTATGGCAAGCCCACAAATACATTTCTTGAACATGAGACCTATACGAAACCTTGTAAAATGCAGGGACATGAGGATTTGAACAATTGATTCAAATAAAATTAATAGTTGTTAAAAAGAACTCTAAGCACCAAGCTTTTTTTTAACTTATATGTGAATCTAGCTTGGCATAAAGATCAACATCTGTAAAGCTCAACTCAAACCTAAAACTAACACTAAAAGAACAAAACAAGGAGATGCAGGCCTAAGTGCCAACCGATTTTAGCACCTGCTCCTCAGCCTCACACCAATGCTGTATCATTAAGGAAGTCATTCCTTCACATTTTTCTTGATCCCTTCCAAAAATACTGAAAAATTATGTGCTCTTTCTTTTCATTTCAAAAAGAAAGACCAAGTGGCAAATGGCCAAAGAGTACGAACCTGGTCTATTTCATGAAGAAATTTCCATAGAGAATTGTAGTTTACACAGTGTCATGAATGTTCCTTGCAAGTGTCAAGATGACATAGAGCACAATAGACTATGTGCCTCATTTCTATGGATTTCCACAAGGCAGTCAAGCTTGCGAGCACAAGTACCGTGGCACAGTGTTCCATGACATATCGCTACACCACAGGAAGAGCCTGACGTTCTGATGCCCTTTAACAGGGGCACAAAAGATAAACAAAAGAAACAAGCAGACTCATCCCCGTGAAAGGTCTTCCTTGAGCCAATGGGGCTGAGGTTGCCTGAGGTTGTTGAATAGCTTGGAGAGGGCCACATTGTGTGACAGGTAATAAGCCTTGAGGAACTTCTCAGCCCTTATATCCATGGGTGGATAGAGGCGCCCTTTGCCTTGCCCCAAGCACTTGGTGCGGTTGTTCTGGGAAAGCACCTTGCAGAAGAAGCCTTTATGGGGGTCGAACCTGCAAGGTGTCATCAGCTCTGCACAATGTCTCCCTCTTCAGCCACCCGAACCAGTGCAATTGATACAGGGCAGCATACTAGTCAATCCAAACATCATAAATGACAATGCTAACACATCTTGATGTGGATTTATGGGGCAATACCCACAAAGCAATCCTATAACTTAAGCAGCCACATACAGTAGAACCCCGCTGTTACGTTTCTCACTGCTGCGTTTTCCCGGCTGTTACGTCGTTTTCCGCCGGTCCTGGCATAGCTTCCGTAGGATCCAGTGTAATGGGAACCCCGCCGTTATGTCGCAACTGCGGGGACCATTCCCGTACGATACGTCGCAAAGTGCAGTCCGAGCCGGCTGAGTGACCGCGGAAGAAAATGGCCATGTTGACTTTTCACGCAGCTTGGCCTGGCTTGACCGTAAGACTAGCCACATGAGTGGTGCAAGCAAGACGCGTAACATACTTTCGGTTGCCGCAAACAAAAGCATAGCCTTCGAGATTGATATTGCAAAGATGGTGTCTATGACGCAATTGGCTTTAAACTTGTAATGCTCGTGAAAGTAAGGCCTTAGAGAGTGGCATTTGTTTCCGCCATCGCATTGGCATGGACTCACCATCGTTATTTGTCTGAGGAGTTCGTGTGGTTCATGGTCAGACTCGTGCTGGTCGTATCACGCGTGCTTAATTCTTTCACGCCTACAAACGTTGGTGCCAAAAGAATTGCTTACGTTGATTACATTTCTGTAGATGACACCCATCCTCAGCTCCGCGGTTCTAACCGTCAGCTAGATTGTGACTGAGTGTGCCAATGCGTGCACCAGTGATGAGTTGGTGAAGCAGGGGTCACTTTCTTTTATGATCACTTTCAATGGTACTTTCACTTTTGCGAGGTGTTCGACCGCCTACGATGAACCACGGTGGTCCGACACTAAGCCAACAGTGCTACATTATCGCTCGGAGACACCGATGCATCCGGTGACAGTCTCGTGAAGTGTCACCAAAAGTGATCGCTTGTCAGGTGTCGGCCGCGCTAGCACTACATTTATTAAAAAGATATGACACTGCAGGTGCTCAAAAAACTTTTCCTGCTGCTCGGCCATGAGTAAACACACCAGGCAATGTTACGTGGTTTTTTCAAGCATAAGCATTGAAATAAAATTCCGTACCATTACATATTTTTTCGTTTTTCCTGTTTGTAGGCGCTTGCGTTTCCTGGCTCTTACAGTTATTTCTTACGACCCCTTCAAGAATTTATCAGCGGGATTCTACTGTATTCTGGTACCGCTTGCCACATAGTGGTAAAGTTAAAGGAGAAAAAAAAAAAACACTTGTGCCACCCAGGAAATGCTTCAGAGTGACATTAAAACGAGTCACAGGCTTACAAACATTATTGGCATGTACAGGAACCACATAAAAATGCACGTCTGCCAAGCTACACCTGAACAGCAACCAATGTTTTTTTTTATTTAAATAATGCAAAAGAATTAGCTTTACATGATTGCACAGTGCCCATGAAATCAACGTGCTGCAACTTCACTAGCAGTGGTCTCTCAAATGTAAACCCCATCTGCTACAGTTAACTTATCACAATAAGTGCTGAATGACAAATCTTCATGTCTGATGTGATAAGGGCTAAAGATTGTGCATAGAAAGTTGCTGACACATACCAGAATGAGTGTGGCAAATGAAGTCACTCATTTCCCAGTGTGATAAATTAAGCCTACATTTGATGAAGTTTAAATATGAGTGTACTGAAATCTCTGGCATGCACATGCATATTCACGCATTATTTTAAAGAACTTTCACAGGCTTCATTATTTTTAAAGAACGAAAAAAAAAAAAAAGAACCATGCAAGGCCTCAGCTACTTTCAAGGCTGTTATTGGTAATATTTCGAGATTATCCACTTCTGCTCAACACTTTGTCAATATATAGTTAATTCTAAGCTAGCAGTAACAAAAAGTACAACTGGCATGAACGCTCATCAAACAGTGTGCAGTGTTCATGTGAAGCATTGCACTACTTATAAAACTCTTCGTGCCACAACATAAAGTTTTGCAAAGATGGCTAGCAACTCATGCTATGGCAGTAACTAGACTAACATAACATAACACCAGAACTCATACACATGACACCATGTTCCTACTGAAAGCCAGGATATGAAATGTCCATGCTAGCAAGTCACCCCTGGATTCAAGAAATTAGTAGCAAGCAAATGAATGCAAAATGCATTATTTATTAAATTGAAAACGTGTTGCTAGAATGTGGGTCTAGGGTGGTGTAGCACATGCCCTTTTTATTTATTTCTAGTCTTCGTCTGCATCTCTTGCACAATGGCCCAATACTACAGGTGGCACCATTATAACGAAGCACTCTAGCGGTATTTGCTTTTGGGCTAGTTGCTGCATGTTTGGTATCAATACATTGTACTTGAACAACAGCACAAAAGACAGAATCACGGAAGAGAAGACACATACAACACTGTCTTGTCTTCTCTTCCTTGGTCCTGTCTTTTGCTCTGTTTTTCCATGTATTTACCATGCATTTCACCATGCATTTCAACCAGTCCATGCATTTTCAGTACCATGCATTTCAACCAACTCGCCCAGTATGCCATCCTACTTCAATTAGTATAAATACTATCATCAGCCTGTCTACGCCCACTGCAGGGCAAAGGCCTCTCCCATGTTCCGCCAATCAACCCGGTCCTGTGCTTTCTGCTGCCACGTTATACCTGCCAACTTCTTAATCTCATCTACCCACCTAATTTTCTGTCTCCCCCTCACGCGTTTGCCATCTCTTGGAATCCAGTCAGTTACCCTTAATGACCACCGGTTATCCTGCCGACGTGCTACGTGCCCAGCCCATATCCATTTCTTCTTCTCGATTTCAACTATGATGTCCTTAACCCCCGTTTGTTCCCTGACCCACTCTGCTCTCTTCCTGTCTCTTAAGGTTACACCTATCATTTTCCTTTCCATCGCTCGCTGCGTCGTCCTCAGTTTAAGTAGAACCCTCTTTGTAAGTCTCCAGGTTTCTGTTCCGTAGGTAAGTACCGGTAAGATGCAGCTGTTATATACCTCTTGAGGGATAGTGGTAGATTACCATTCATGATTTGATAATGCTTGCCGAATGAGCCCCAACCCATCCTTATTCTTCTAGTTATTTCACTCTAATACTATACTTGGCACCAAAAACACAACCACGCAAGAACACCAAGGAACATGTCATGTGCTCCTTGACTGAGGTTGTGGTTGTGTGGTTGTGTTTTTGGCACGAAGTTTACTAATGATACAAAATATAACGAAGTGTGTTGAGTATTGCAAAGTAATCTCAGCTTCCCTTTAACATTCATTAAAACAGTGTCCGAGCATAGACAGACACAACTGCACACTGTAGCCAGTGCCTTGAGAGGGACACTGGAAATGTGATTTACAGTTCACATAAGTAGCAATAAATATATGTAAATTAGTTTTAAGATTCCAGCACAGATATGCAAGTGAGAATATATTGTTATGAAAACAGCAAGTCATAAAACTCCTTTTTAACATTACAAATTAGGGGTGTGCGAATATTTGAACTTTCGAATATTTTTCGAATAGTGTTTGCTATTTCATTCGATTCGCACCGGAATT